>NW_026706295.1:0-224904 GCF_029867415.1 Vicia villosa | reverse complement strand
ACTTATTATAGCGCTTTTTTACAAAAGCGCTGTCAAAGGTGTTGTCTGGAGGTTGAAGACGAAGCGTGTCTTCACCCTATTGGTTCAGATGCGCGCGTGTTTTTTTTAAATTTGTCTCTGATTCTGTGCTTTGCAGGTGTAACTTTTACCACGTGCCTCAATATCTGGGCCATCTGATCTCATTTAATGACTCATCCAACGCATCAGAATGAATCCCCATACCATGGACTCTCAGATTAATCACACATGATCATGTATCCTTTTATTTTCTATTTTATTTTAATTTTCTTTGCAAAATTAATTAAAAATAGTTTTAAAAATCCAAAAAATACACAAAAAATATTTTTAGACTTCTAAAATAATATATTATTTTCTGAAATAAAAATATTTTATTTTTCTTCAAAATTTCAATATTTTGCATAATTAATTAGTATATATTTATATATTTGCTTTTTAATTATTCTAACCAATCAAAAAATCATAAAAAAAAATTGTTCTTTATATTAAATATTGTTTATATGTTATAAACTAATTTTGTACATATTTAGGATAATTTTCTCTTTAAGTTTTAATTATTTGTATAATTATTTGCATAATTATGTTTTAATTAGCTTAATCAATTTCAAATCAATTTCAAAAATTCCAAAAAAATAGTTTTGTTTTAAAATTAATTGACAAATATTTTGTACATTTTTTTAAACTTAATTTCTAGGTTTAAATTTATTTTCATCTTTTTTCTTCATTTTAATTTAATTAATCATGCATTAATTATAATTAAAATCAATCATAAAAAAAAATCCAAAAACATGCCTTTTATTTTTCTTGCAATTTAAATTCCTAGATAAATGTATAGGATGTCAAATTCATGTAAATAGGCTAGTTTACATTTCCTGCACAATCGATGTAATAGCGTAGATTTACTTTCCGCACTTTACATTTCCGCATTTTAATTTCCAGCAAATATAAACTGCGTGTATGTCAAAGATAAAATTGAACCGTTAGATCACTAACTTCAAAGATAAAATATCTGAATCCAAACACAATCACACTTGCACCTTTTAAGGTAATCCCTTCTCATTCTTTTCAAAATCAAAGTCAAAATTCCACTGTTTCGAGTACAAAATCGAACCTTTTGTTTGTATCCGGTGAAAGGATAGATTTTTAAAGGAAATAAGGATAAAGACCTTACAACTCAGGGTAGACCTCCTAGTTTGCTTGCTCAAATCAAAACAAACAAAATTCTCATACACTGTTGTTTTTCAAAACAAAACTTTCCAAAAAGACAATATTTTGTATACATCCAAACACGGATCATTACAAAGTTAACGTTCTTTTCAAAACATCTTTCGAAAGATAAACAAACATTTTGTATACATCCGCACAAGGATCATTACAAAATTCAATTTACAAAGGTATTTGAAACCACATATGAGCATTCTAAAGCAATTGAAAAGTGATCGAAAAACAAGTGAGCTAAGCAAACTTAAGAGCCCATGGATAACCATGGATACAAAGGGTGCTAACACCTTCCCTTTGTATAACCTACCCCCTTACCCAGAATTTCTTAAAGGTCTTTTTTCTGTTTCTTTTATAAACCTTTCCTTAATTGGATAAAATAAAAGGTCGGTGGCGACTCTGTGAATTTTCAAAAATGCGAAAGCATAAGCGATAAAAAAGAGTCAGTTCACGTATCTCTCCCGCTCAGAGGTATGGCCCGAAAAAAAACGGAGGTCCACAGAACTGGCGACTCTGCTGGGGAGTCACTTTCAAAAAACAAAATGTTTTCAAAAGGGGTTACCTTAAGAGAATAGATTACTTCGATGTTTTCAATTGTTTGACTTGATTGCTCTATTTTTCAAAGGTTTGTTTGGGTATTTTGCTTGTGTGAAAGATTCTAACCCGAATCTCGAGATACCTTAAGTATATGACAATAGACCAAGGAAACTGTACGGCATGTACCGATACGGTTGATCTGGTAGTCATCGTTAGTGCGATACTTTGGTTTATACTGATGTCCCTTGAAAACGATCAAGGAGTATATTAGGCTTCCGAAATGTCATTAAACACTAATTTGTCTTAGAACCTTTTTAGTTGAACTTGACTTATGGCCTATTAAGTGGCTAGCTTTGAAATTGATCGAAGTTAGTTATCCTCGAGGAATATTTTGATCGGCCGCTCGAGCGCCGTATTGAGATGTTACTTCCAAGGATCATAGAACCCGAATACTATTCTAGGACAGGTTTTAACCAACTCAACTTCAGTGGGGAGGGTATCACCTATCAGCTCCATGCAAGCCTTTAAACCTAAGGCTATTGTTTGATTTGTTTTTGTGTGCCACATGTTTGCATCATAAGCATATCATTTTCTCACAAAACACTTCAAGGATCAAAGAGTTTACCTTTGTTTTTGCAGGTAATGGCTCCCGCCACCCGAGATTACATCCGAATCAACATCTCAACGGTACCATCTGAACTAAAAGACTTAGTGTCAGAATTCCCCAGGAATGTTCAATTCACCGAAAGGCATGGTCACCTACTCCATTTGGTTACCTCAAAATTTGAAGAAGACATGATACGGGTCCTGTTCCAGTTCTTTGACCCTGAACATCATTGCTTTACCTTTCCTGATTACCAGTTGGTACCCACTTTGGAAGAATTCTCTGAACTAATTGGATTGCCTGTTCGAAATCAATTACCTTTCACTGGTTTAGAAAGGATTCCAAAACCTGAAGTCATTGCTGCTGCTTTACATCTGCGAAAATCAGAAATCGAGTCCAATTGGGAAACAAAGAGTGGAGTTAAGGGTTTGCTTGCCAAGTTCTTATTGGAAAAGGCTCGACTACTGCTAGAAAACAAAAGTTATCCAGCTTTTGAGGAGGTTATGGCCCTTTTGATCTATGGGTTGGTTTTATTCCCAAATCCCGACCAGTTCATAAGTGTACACATCATCAACCTTTTCCTAATCCGTAACCCGGTACCAACATTGCTGGGAGACATTCTACATTCTCTACACACTCGTACCATGAAGAAACGAGGAACTCTCATGTGCTGTATACCACTACTGGCTAGGTGGTTTACATTTCATCTTCCCCGATCAGTGTTGAGAAATGAACAAAGAATGCAATGGTCTCGCAGGATTATGTCTTTGTCTCATTCAGATATCCGGTGGAACAACTTCTTTCAAAGAGACATTACTATCATTGATCATTGTGGAGAGTACCCTAATGTGCCACTCCTTGGCATCAAAGGAGGCATCACTTACAATCCCTCTTTAGCTCTACGCCAATTCGGATATGCAAGGAGCAACGGTCCTCATGACATGATTATCCGTGGCATTGTGTTTGATTACGAGAATGATTCTCATAGACACCGACGAAGGTTCATACATGCATGGGACAGTGTCTATAGAATAGAAAGCAAAACTTTGGGGCAATGGAATTCTATCCCTATGGAACCTTACCTCAGATGGGTCCGCACTCATGCTCAGAAACTCATTATGCCATATCCCGCTATTCTACCTGTGACTATTGAGCCAGAGGTCGAAGGAGACGAACCCCAAGTTATTCTACACCCGGATATGCCAACTGACCTAGAAGAGTTGCAAAAATCTTGGGTTCAACTAAAAGAGGAAAGAGACACCTTCAAAGCACACTGTCAGGACTATGAGAGAAGGATATTGGAGCTCACCGGACAGCTTCAAGAAGAACAGCAGATCAACACATTCCTGGGGGCAAAGAGAAAGCGTCCATGGGAGACCTGAAGGATCATTTATTTTATTTCTGTCTTGTAAGCCCAAATGAGGCAAAGAAAAAAAGAGAATAAATTGATTAACTAATGTTTGTTTCTTCTTTAACAAATCTAAACTCTAAGATCCTTGAAAACATTGCACACACATTTCATTCATATACACTGCATTCACATACATTGCATTCATATACATTGCATATACATTTCATACATTTGCATATACATTGCATCCAGTCATACACATTGCATAACAGGTTCACATGACGGATTTCTCATCTCCTCGCTGTTTATTTCAGTCAGAAGAGATGGAATCTGAGACAAGCATCAAGAACCTCGAAGAACAGAATGCCCAAGTTCAAGTGGCAATTCTGGAACTGGCAAAGGGGCAACAAGAACTGAAAGCCCTGATAATCAAGAAGAAAAAGAAGCCCAAAGGATCTGTAGGCGTGAGTCACCTGAAAAGGAAGATCAAAATCCCAGTCAAAAAGTTCAAAAAGCCACCGATCCCTGAAACAGTCGGTGATGGTGAACAAGAAGACAATCAAAGCAACCAGGGTTCTGCTAAACCCTCTCTCTCTTCAAATGAAGAAGATGATCATTCTGGGGACGAACCGGATGATGACAAATACCAACAGCTGGAAGACCGTATGAAAGCTATGGAGATACAAAAAGTATCTGGTTTAGATTTCAATGATCTGGGGCTCATCTCGGATGTTGTTATCCCTCCAAAATTCAAAGTTCCTGTCTTTGCAAAATATGATGGAGTTTCTTGCCCGAAACTACATCTGAGATCCTATGTGAGGAAGATACAACCTCATACAACAGATAACAAATTGTGGATTCACTTCTTCCAAGAAAGTCTGTCGGGTACACAACTCGAGTGGTACTACCAGCTGGAAAATACCAAGGTTCATACTTGGGAAGAATTAGCTGCTGCTTTTTACAAACAGTACCAATACAATGCTGATCTTGCGCCAACCCGTACTCAACTAAGGGGCATGTCTATGGGACCAAAAGAAAGTTTCAAAGGATATGCACAAAAGTGGAGAGATATGGCTGGAAGGGTTCAACCACCCTTATCTGATCGCGAACTAGTCGACATGTTCATGGGCACTTTAACTGGCCCTTTCTATAGCCATTTGCTGGGAAGCTCATCATCAGGTTTCACTGACCTGATACTGACCGGAGAACGTGTCGAAAGTGGCATTCAAAATGGAAAAATTCAAATAGGTTCCTCCTCTGGTACTACAAAAAGGCCCATCAGCGGGAGAAATGAGGTCAATGCAACACAAATTCAGAAAAGTCGCAAAAGTGAGCAGCATCAATCTGTAGGGGCAGTTCTGATCTCCGCATCTGCACCTCAAAAAGATCAACAGCCAAAATATACGCATCGACCAGATGCACCAAGAAGAAATTTCACCAGAATCAACATGCCAATCTCTCAGGCATTGCAGCACTTGCTAAAAGCAGATCTGATCACATTAAAAGGTCCTCCAAAGAATGTCAACACTTCCTCTCCGAATTATCGCCCTGATGCGACATGTGCCTATCACTCAAACTGTCCAGGACATGACGCAGATCACTGCTGGGCCTTGAAAAATAAAATACAAGATATGATAGATGCTGGGGAAATTGAGTTCGATCCTCCAGAAACTCCAAATGTCATCACTGCACCTATGCCAAAGCATGACAAAACTGTTAACGCTATCCTGGACACTGTTTACATCTATGATGTGAACGAATTATCAACTCCACTCTGCGAAGTCAAAGGAAAGCTAATCCAAGCTGGTTACTTTCCAGGGTGTGACCCCGACTGCTTTTATTGCTCATACCTGCCCAATGGTTGTGAAAATCTGAGGATGGGAATTCAAAAGTGGATGGATCGCCGTATCATTATGTTTGAGAGGCTCCCTTCTATGGACGTGCTGTGCGAAGTCTTTGCAAACGGGATGAGAATAGAGGATGCCTCAGTGATCTCCAGCTTACCATTCAAAATCTCTGCCAAGGCTCCATTCAAAATTTCTGCTACACTCAAAGTGGCATCAGTAGTCATTGCTAGTCCAACTCCATTTCCATACTCCTCAGACAAAGCTGTCCCATGGGGATACGACACTAATGTTTATGTTCATGGAGTTAAGCAGGGTACCTCGACTGAAGAGGCCGCAAAGTTAACTACTCCAACTGTGGGTAATATTGTGGGTACCAGCAAGATCACGAGAAGTGGAAGAATCTTTTCACCAGAAATTTCTCCAAATGTTGCTGCTGGTCCAGTCCGAGTCCCAGTTCCTAATCAAGATAACAACGCTCGAGGCAAAGAGCCACAAGTTGAACAAGTTCAAACCCCGGTGGAGATCACTGCTGAGGATCCATCAAAGCAAGAAATGGAGGAAATATTGAAAATCATCTGCAAGAGTGATTACAATATTGTTGAGCAACTAGGGCACACCGCTTCAAAAATCTCAATGCTATCTCTGCTAAAATATTCAGAAGCTCATGCCAAAGCTCTGATGAAGTTCCTTAAAGCTGCGCATGTGCCTCAAGAGATCTCAGTCGACCAATTTGAGAATTGTGTTGCCAATCTAACCGTGAACAATGGTCTCGGTTTCTCTGATGTGGATCTAACCCCTGCTGGAAAAAATCACAACAAAGCCCTACATATCTCCATTGAATGTAATGGCACCACTCTATCTCATGTGCTAGTAGATAACGGTTCTTCTTTGAACGTGTTACCGAAAACAGTACTAGAAAAGCTTGACTTCGAAGGAATTGTGTTACAACCAAGTGATGTTGTGGTAAGAGCCTTTGACGGGTCAACAAGAACGGTATACGGAAAAGTGAATCTCCCAATCAGAGTGGGTTCTCAAATCTTCGATTCTATCTTTTACGTAATGGAAATTCACCCAGCCTACTCCTGTTTACTTGGACGCCCTTGGATACATGGGGCAAACGCTGTAACTTCTACCCTGCATCAGAAGTTAAAATATCCAGTAAAAGGAAAGATTGTCACAGTCTATGGCGAAGAGGAATATGTGGTTAGTCACCTAAGCAATTCCAAATATGTTGAGTTGGAGGACGAATTCATCGAAACTCCATGCCAATCATTTGAGGTGGTCTCCCCAGATGTCTCTACCACCAAGCATATTCCTGCTACTCCAACTACAACTATGGCTTCTCTCAAAGATGCCAAAGCCATGATTGAACAGGGTGATTGCACAGTATGGGGACAGCTTCCCGATATACCCTACAAGTCTGACAAGCTAGGCCTGGGCTATGATAGTGAAAATCAAAAGAATGATCAAGGTCCTCGTTCTGGAGGATTAATGTCACACTTCGTCAGCCAAGAAGTAAACGCTATTGAAGATGAAGGAGTGTTCTTGAACCATATCATTCAGCCATATCCAGATGAGATTCCACCCATTTCCATGGGAATGTGGGATGCTGTGGGAGAACCAAGTGACGGGTATAATTATCAGTATACCGCACCTCAGAATTCTTATATTGCTATGGAAGACATTACCCCGACTGGATGGGGTGATCAAATTGAAAATGACGAAAGTTTCACAAGTCCCGTCACTGAGCAATATCAAAATCCACCCAAAGAAGTATGGGACACGCTAGGAGAACCCAGCGGCAAATATGACTATATGGTGAAATATTCCGCTCCTCCGAGCTCACAAATTGCTATGAAGGACATTGTCCCAACTGGATGGGATGAACATTACGATGACAATTTCGCTTTTGAAAAAGCCAGGGAAATACCAAATAACGAAGGTTGCTTTCTGTCAGAATACACTCCTCATCAGGATGCACAAGTCTCTATTCAAAACATCATCCCGACTGCATGGGACGGCCTTATCGAGCATCTCGCTCAGCCAACAGAGATATCTCAGCCTGGGCTCTCGTATCCAGCAGAGTATATCCCTTATCCCGAAGGATCACCGGCTCATTTTCCCACTAATGAAATCAATGCTGTGGAAGATGAAGAAGACAACTGCAACTGGAACAGCTGGATACTCCCTGCTCACAACAGTGGATTGAACAACTGGAAAGCTGAGGATGTGATCTCCTTTGACCAGGAGTAAATGCCATTTCCTGTTTTCTTTGTGTATATTGTGCAAAGATAAAAATGGTTCCTGAACAATCGAACCATGAGCCTGAAAGCCGTGTGCCTTGCCCAAAGCGCACTGGTCCTTTTATAAGGGCTTATCATATCATGATCATGTGCATTCAATAAAATCATGGGACGCTTGCATATTTAAATTTTGTGATCCTTTTTCTTTCTTTCTTCGCTTTCAAATAGCTATGTTTTTTCTTCACACACACTCACATAACTAACATGCAGATTCACATACACTCTGGATCCAGTCAACAACGATTCTGCTATTGCCCGTCATGACTTTGAAAGTCCGATCTACCAAACTGAGGACGAAAGTGAGGAAGATTGTGAAGTGCCAAGAGAAATTGCAAGGCTGCTAGAACAAGAAGACAAGGCCATACAGCCTCACGAGGAGCCAATTGAGGTCATCAACTTGGGCAGCAACGAAGAAAAGAAAGAAGTCAAAATAGGGGCTGATTTAGAACACAACATCAAGCAAAGACTGATTCAAATGCTGCGAGACTACGTCGAGATATTCGCCTGGTCCTATGAAGATATGCCAGGCCTTGACACGGACATTGTAGTTCATCGCCTGCCAATCAAAGAAGGTAGCACTCCAGTCAAACAGAAACTACGAAGGAGTAGGCCTGATATGTCAAAAAAGATCAAAGACGAGGTTGAAAAACAGTTCAATGCCGGATTCCTAAAAGTTGTAAGTTATCCTCCTTGGATAGCTAACATCGTGCCTGTACCTAAAAAAGACGGGAAAGTCAGAATGTGCGTGGACTACAGAGATCTGAACCGGGCAAGCCCCAAAGATGATTTCCCTTTACCACACATCGATGTACTGGTTGACAATACCGCACAATGCAAGGTATTCTCCTTTATGGACGGATTCTCAGGGTACAATCAAATCAAGATGGCACCCGAAGACATGGAAAAAACAACCTTCACAACACCCTGGGGAACCTTTTGTTACAAAGTAATGCCCTTTGGTCTGAAAAACGCAGGAGCAACCTATCAACGTGCAATGGTAGCGCTATTTCATGATATGATTCATCAAGAAATAGAGGTGTATGTCGATGACATGATTGCAAAATCCAACACCGAGGAAGAACATCTGGGTCATTTACACAAGTTGTTTGACAGACTCAAGAAATACAAGTTGCGACTGAACCCAAATAAGTGTACCTTTGGAGTAAGATCCGGCAAACTCTTAGGTTTCATCGTCAGCAGCAAAGGTATTGAGGTTGATCCCGCCAAGGTTAAAGCCATTCAAGAAATGCCTATACCTCGTACCGAGAAACAAGTCAGAGGATTCTTGGGACGTCTAAATTACATCGCCCGATTTATTGCCCACATGACTACTACTTGTGTGCCGATCTTCAAACTGTTGAAGAAAGATCAAGTGGAAAGGTGGAATGACAAATGCCAGTTAGCCTTTGACAAAATCAAAGAATATCTCCAAAAACCTCCAATCTTGTTGCCACCTGTGGAAGGCAGACCTCTGATAATGTACCTAACTGTGTTAGAAGACTCAATGGGGTGTGTACTAGGACAACATGACGAATCCGGCCGAAAGGAGCACGCAATCTACTATCTTAGCAAAAAGTTTACCGATTGTGAAACAAGATACTCACTACTCGAAAAAACTTGTTGTGCCTTAGCTTGGGCGGCTCGCCGACTAAGACAGTACATGCTAAATCACACCACTTTCCTAATCTCCAAGATGGATCCCATCAAATACGTGTTCGAAAAACCTGCTCTCTCTGGAAGAATAGCGAGATGGCAAATGATCTTAACAGAATATGACATTCAATACACTTCACAAAAAGCAATCAAAGGAAGTGTGGTAGCTGATCATCTGGCTCATCAAGCAGTGGATGATTATCAAGCATTGAACTTTGACTTCCCAGACGAAGACATTATGCTAGTCAATGACTACAAACAACCAGGACCAGAAGAAGGACCCGAGCCAGGATCCCGGTGGACTATGGTTTTTGACGGAGCTTCTAATGCACTTGGCAATGGCATCGGAGCTGTGATCATTTCCCCCGTAGGAGGTCATACACCATTCACTGCCAGGTTATGCTTCAATTGCACTAACAATATAGCCGAATACGAAGCATGTATTCTGGGTCTTAAAGCTGCAATCGATCTAAGAATCAAATTCCTGGAAGTCTACGGAGACTCGGCCTTGGTAATCTACCAAGTCAAAGGGGAATGGGACACGAAGCACCCGAATCTAATTCCTTACAAAGAATATGTGCTGAGTTTGATTCCTTACTTCGAAGAAATCACTTTCGAACACATCCCACGCGAGGAAAATCAACTAGCTGATGCTTTAGCTACCATGTCATCCATGTTCAAAGTCAGGTGGGACAACGAGGCGCCTATGATCACCATTTACAGGCAAGATGAACCATCCTATTGCAATGAGATCGATACCGAAGGAACCGAGGAAAAACCATGGTTCCATGAAGTAAAAAGATATCTCGAAGCTCAGGAGTACCCTGAAGGGGCATCCATTAACGACAGAAAGTTTCTAAGGAGATTTGCTGCCAAATTCTTTCTAAGCAATGGAACCTTATACAAACGCAACCATGACTCGACTTTACTTCGCTGTGTAAACAAGAAGGAAGCAGAACAGATCATGAAAGAAATACACAATGGTGCCTTCGGTACTCATTCCAGTGGACATACAATGGCTAAAAAGATCCTTAGAGCAGGTTATTACTGGTCTACCATGGAAACAGACTGCCATCATCACTCCCGAACATGTCACAAATGCCAGATATACGCTGACAAAGTACATGTACCTCCAGTTCCATTAAGCGTCCTGACGGCTCCTTGGCCTTTTGCAATGTGGGGTATTGATATGATTGGAGAAATCAAACCTACTGCCTCCAACGGACATCGCTTTATCCTGGTCGCTATTGACTACTTCACAAAGTGGGTAGAAGCAGCTTCATTTGCTTCTGTTACCAAGAATGTGGTGGCCCGGTTCATCAAATACAATCTCATTTGTCGGTACGGCATCCCTGAACGGATTATCACGGACAATGGCACAAATCTAAACAACAGAATGATTACTGAACTTTGCACACAGTTCAAGATCAAACATCATAATTCTTCTCCATATCGACCAAAGATGAACGGCACGGTGGAAGCTGCCAACAAGAACATCAAGAAAATCGTACAAAAAATGACAGTAACCTACAAAGACTGGCATGAGATGTTACCTTTTGCTCTTCATGGTTATCGCACATCTGCGCGTACTTCAACAGGGGCAACTCCATTCTCCTTAGTCTATGGTATGGAGGCAGTTCTTCCAATTAAAATTCAGATTCCTTCCCTAAGGATTATGAAAGAAGCCAATCTAGACGAAGACGATTGGATTCAAACACGGTTGGACCAGATAAACTTGATTGATGAGAAAAGGCTCGCAGCTATTTGTCATGGTCAGCTATACCAAAAGCGTATGATCAAAGCCTTCAACAAAAAAGTCAAAAGTCAAGCATACCAAACTGGTGGCTTGGTTGTCAAACGCATCATCTTACCACAAGGTGATCCCAGAGGCAAATGGACTCCCACCTACGAGGGACCATTCATAATCAAGAAAATATTCTCCGGCGGCGCCATGTTGCTTACCACCATGGATGGTGAGGATTTCCCACACCCTGTGAATGCTGACATAGTCAAAAAATACTTCGCTTAAAAAGAAAAAAACAGCTCGCTAAGTTGAAAACCTGAAAGGGCAACTTAGGCAAAAAATGAGCGTCTCGGTGGATTGAAAACCCGAAAGGGCGGTCCTGGAAAAATTTAGAGACTAAACAAATACTATCCCGGTAGGCTGAAAACCTGAAAGGGCAGCCTAGGCAAAAGTTAGGGAATGAAGCATACAACTATGTTCCGTTCAGCTGCCTACTCCCCATCAAGATTCAACACCTCAAAGACACCGATCAGTCCAACCACTTTCTTCCAACAAGTGAGGGATGAGATGCTCAAAGACAGATTGGCAATAGCAGAATTGAAACTTGACTGGATTGTTTTCACATAGCTATTTATCTTTATAAATATTTTCCAAAACTTTATGGCAGTTTCCTACTTCTAGGATTATTGTCTCCCTGTGCTAATCAGCCTATCATGGCTCTTTTTCAAAAATCAATGCAGCTTAGGCTCAAAAATCACCATTTTCACTTTTTCTGTTTTAAATACGTAAACGTCCCAATGATAATTTTGAATGAACATGTGCATTTGAATATGATTGATGTTTACCAGGAAAAACAGGAATAGCATTCAGGTAATGTCCCAATTATCTGGACATCATCCCATCAGAAGAAATCCCCAAGAGAAGCGCATTTCTCAGCAAATTCCTCAAAAGAGATTTTCTCTTCAAAAGAAGTCTTATCCCCCAGCAGGGTTGTTCCAGATTACTATCTTCAGAAGGTGTGATCCCCGCACCCGGACATGGTCAGATAGTGCATCGGAGGATTATGCATCTTCCTCATTCCCATTTGAAAGGGCATCAGCACTTCCAGCTACCTTTCATTCCCAAGTGATAGTCAAAGATCCTTCAACAGAGTACCATGGTTCTCAAAGAATTTCCCCAGCCGAGGGTACTCAAACAAGACAAAAGATCATCAACAATCACAATATAGTCATATCCAGATGACTGGCGGAAATTTATTTTCCCAAATAAAAGCTTGACATCACATTCATACATCACACATTCATATTCACATTCATACATCATACATCACACATTCATATTCACATTCATACATCATGCATCATGCGCGTATTCATACGCATATTCATACACAACATAACATGCATATTTCTCCTTTAACTCTAGAATATCTCACATTACATGCATCATAAACATTGCATATCACTAACTTGATTTTTCAGGTAGACGGATATCTTCAACAAAGATATTCTCAATCACATGCAGTGTTCACCTGAATTCCATGAACGATTCTCTCAGATATAATCAAGCCAAAGATTCATTCTGATCACTTATCAACTCAAAAAACAAACATCACAGATCTAAGTTGATACCTCAGACGGTTCCAGAATGATCTAACATTGCAGATCTAAAGTTGATACCTCAGACGGTTCCAGAACGATCTAACATTGCAGATCTAAAGTTGATACCTCAGAACGGTTCCAAAACGATCTAACATCGCAGATCTAAAGTTGATACCTCAGACGGTTCCAGAACGATCTAACATTGCAGATCTAAAGTTGATACCTCAGACGGTTCCAAAACGATCTAACATCGAAGATCTAAAGTTGATACCTCAGACGGTTCCAGAACGATCTAACATCGCAGATCTAAAGTTGATACCTCAGACGGTTCCAGAACGATCTAACATCGAAGATCTAAAGTTGATACCTCAGACGGTTCCAGAACGATCTAACACTGCAGATTTAAAGTTGATACCTCAGACGGTTCCAGAACGATCTGCTATCAAAGATCTAAAGCTGATACCTCAGACGGTTCCACAATGATCGACTGTCAAAATCTAAGTAGGAAAAACTTTGGACAAGTTCCGTAGCAATCATCCTCCTAGACTTAAAGCGGTAACCTTGGACGGTTCCGAAACAGTCAACACAAAGACTTTCAAATCCTTCATCAAGATATAATCAATGGATTCATTCTGATGAACAAACCATCAACCCATTTACCAGGTGGCATCTGAAAGCCCATCTCAGGTAATGTTTCAATCTGCCAACAACATTTCGCAGACGACATTCAAATGCAACTTCCAACATCTCTTCTGATCAAGGTAAGTGCAAATTTTCAGGGCATCTAAATATTCAATCATCTTCTACCTTCAGATTTCAGACAATCTCTTCAGGTTTAAGAAGAGTGAATAGGGGCAACTGTTATACCCCAAAATTTGCCCGCATCTTTTTTCAAGAAAACTCCAATCTGAAAATTAAGAGTCTCATATAATCATGGATTTTTACAAATATCCTGACATATGAAATACTTAGTTTTTAGAATTTTTCTTATACAGTAATTTGGCTTGCAGTTGAATTTATTCTTACGCAAACGCCAAATATTGTTTATTACTTCACACATGCTATTTATTTATTTACAGATAAATAGTACTGACACAATTGGTACAGAGTTAAATCTTTTTGCAGGCGCAGAATCAGGAAACTCAGACTGTACTGGTAACAAGTAGATTATTATTATCTTTTGTTTCCCACTAATTTTGGTACTATATTCCATTATTTTCAAAAATCTTTTCAAATCTCTTTTTCAAAAATCAAATCCTAACTTTATTCTCTACATCTCTCTTTTTCCCAACACTATCATACACTTTCTTTCAAATCTTACTTCCACTCGAATTTTCCTTTTGTACGGAATCACATCATTCCCCAACGTCTCTATCCTTCTTTCCATTCTATAAATACCTCTCATTTTCTCATAAAAATTTCACATCAAATTCTAATTCATCTCTCAAATTTCTACTTCATAATCCATCCTTTCTTCTTCCCCGACAAAATGGCAAAGCAGTGGGAAACGTGTTTTCTTATGGTCATCACCATTGCTACGGTGATCATGTCTTTCTTCTGTCTACATAGCCCGGAACACTGTGGACCTGGGATGCTTATGCTCCCAATCATCTACATGTTACTATTTGTAGCATGGGTTATCAATCGTCATTCTTAAAATTTGCCGTATTTCTTATTTCTTAAATGTACCGTTTATTCGTCGTACTGTTCAATATAGTATGTAATATTTGTACTGTCAGTATTAAATGTTGTACTATTTGTCATAATATTGCTTAATTACTCAGATAATATTTTATGTGTTTTCTGCCAGTCAAATATTCATTTTTCTGTGCATTAAATGATTTTCAGGGTTATTATCGGTAATTTTGCTCGCGTACAGTAAATATTAGTTATTTATTATGTCTGTGTTTTTAACAAGTCATGTAAATAAACTTTCATTTTTCACATAAAACAAAAACAACAAAAAAGAAAATTAACTTTGACTGTTGATTTTTCACTCTAACTGCTACGTCAATACCTGAACAGTCAGTCGACAGCCAAACTGCTGGCAGTACAATTCTCAGTGTTTTGTACCATCAATCAAATCAATCTTTTACAATTCAAAATTCCAAGATTTTTGTTCTAGAAGTCTTCTGAATATCACGCGATTAGCAGAGACTCAACACTGCACAAAAATCAGGTACGCTTAACTGTCTCCTACACAAACAGTCCCTGACTAGGGTTTTCTTGTTTTTACAGGAGAAACAAGTTTTTGAGACCTCAAATGGATTTCATGCACATCCATATATCTCAAAGTACCATCATACAAATTTTCAAACTTCAATTCACTCAGACGCACCGTCAGCGGCTCAAACAGTCAACAGACGACCCGTTTGACCAAAAAGTCAACAGACAGTCCAAAATGAATTTTTTTGTCAAAGTCCATATTTTGTCAAAGGATTCATCATTTGATCATTGGATGATCATAATTCATCAAGGAAAGATCAAAAATCAACAAAACCCTAAGATTCAAAATTAGGGTTTTTGCCTGAAAAGTCAACTCAACTTTGACTGGTCATAACTCTCTCATCCTTCATCCAAAAAATTCAAACCAAAGCTCATTTTGAAGGAAATTCAATTATCTTTCAAATGCAATTGATCCCATGGTCATTTCATTCACCATTTGAAAAATATGACCAAAGACATTACAGGTCATTTTCAAAGTCAACAAAAAGACACTTTTTTCAAAAGGACACACAAGGAGCATCAAAAATCATTTTGACATGAGACCAAAGACATTGGTTAGAGGACTCTTTGAGGTTTTCAAAAAGTGCAAGATCTCCTTCATATGACAAAAATTGAGGGATTTACACCTTGTTGAAGTTGGCTAAATTTTGGGAAAATACATGAAATCAACATTGCTCAAAAATGTATTTTTTTCCAAATGGGGCCAAGTTTTCATGGTTCAAACATCATTTCCATAATATAATGGGCCTCCCACGACCAAGACAAAGCCCACATCATTTTTATCCATTTTTGATTTAATTTTATCACATATAAGATTAAATTTAAAAAGGAAAATGGAAGGATAATGCATAGCTTGAATTCCAAGCATGACTCATCAAGAGAATCATTCAACTCTGTCCCAAGCCAAAGTACAGCAGAGGGAGAGAAGAAAATCAAGCCATAGTGGCTTAAATGCCAAGCTACACATGTGGAAAAAGTCAAAAATTCAACAAAGCACTTATTGCTTTCTAGCTTAGATTTTAAGCACTTCAATGCTTATATATAGGCTAGCATACTTCAGTAATGAAGAGAGACAAGTTCAGAAACAAAGCCTTGCTTGTAACACACTTGTAATCACTTGAAACTTTTCAAAGAAATCTCAAATTCGAATTTTGAATTCCAGTCACTTTCCATACAAACTAAACATTCTAATACCTTCCTCAAGCATCACTGAACATATCTCAATCATTTCCAAGTCTTGAAACCTCATAAATCGAGCTACCTAGGCCACGGTTTGTTCAAACTAAAACTAACTTAAATCTCATAACACACGCATATCTAGCAAGATGTAGACATATATTTGAACTTAGTGTGGTGTGTAGATCGTTTCTGGACATTTAATTAAGGTTTGGTTGCTTATATACGAAGTTACCATTTTAGGGTTCATACTCTCCAAATTAGGGCTTTCTGAAATAAGCAAAATTACAGGTTCTAAGTGGTACCACTGAATTCGTATGGACTAGACGAATTGAATGGGCATGTCGCGCCAAATTTATATTCACGTTTACACCTATTCGCTATTTTGCAGGCTTAAGCATTACTTATTATAGCGCTTTTTTACAAAAGCGCTGTCAAAGGTGTTGTCTGGAGGTTGAAGATGATGCGTGTCCTCACCCTATTGGCTGGCATGCGCGCGTGTTTTTTAAATTTGTCTCTGATTCTGTGCTTTGCAGGTGTAACTTTTACCACGTGCCTCAATATCTGGGCCATCTGATCTCATTTAATGACTCATCCAACGCATCAGAATGAATCCCCATACCATGGACTCTCAGATTAATCACACATGATCATGTATCCTTTTATTTTCTATTTTATTTTAATTTTCTTTGCAAAATTAATTAAAAATAGTTTTAAAAATCCAAAAAATACACAAAAAATATTTTTAGACTTCTAAAATAATATATTATTTTCTGAAATAAAAATATTTTATTTTTCTTCATAATTTCAATATTTTGCATAATTAATTAGTATATATTTATATATTTGCTTTTTAATTATTCTAACCAATCAAAAAATCATAAAAAAATTGTTCTTTATATTAAATATTGTTTATATGTTATAAACTAATTTTGTACATATTTAGGATAATTTTCTCTTTATGTTTTAATTATTTGTATAATTATTTGCATAATTATGTTTTAATTAGCTTAATCAATTTCAAATCAATTTCAAAAATTCCAAAAAATTAGTTTTGTTTTAAAATTAATTGACAAATATTTTGTACATTTTTTTAAACTTAATTTCTAGGTTTAAATTTATTTTCATCTTTTTTCTTCATTTTAATTTAATTAATCATGCATTAATTATAATTAAAATCAATCATAAAAAAAAATCCAAAAACATGCCTTTTATTTTTCTTGCAATTTAAATTCCTAGATAAATGTATAGGATGTCAAATTCATGTAAATAGGCTAGTTTACATTTCCTGCACAATCGATGTAATAGCGTAGATTTACTTTCCGCACTTTACATTTCCGCATTTTAATTTCCAGCAAATATAAACTGCGTGTATGTCAAAGATAAAATTGAACCGTTAGATCACTAACTTCAAAGATAAAATATCTGAATCCAAACACAATCACACTTGCACCTTTTAAGGTAATCCCTTCTCATTCTTTTCAAAATCAAAGTCAAAATTCCACTGTTTCGAGTACAAAATTGAACCTTTTGTTTGTATCCGGTGAAAGGATAGATTTTTAAAGGAAATAAGGATAAAGACCTTACAACTCAGGGTAGACCTCCTAGTTTGCTTGCTCAAATCAAAACAAACAAAATTCTCATACACTGTTGTTTTTCAAAACAAAACTTTCCAAAAAGACAATACTTTGTATACATCCAAACACGGATCATTACAAAGTTAACGTTCTTTTCAAAACATCTTTCGAAAGATAAACAAATATTTTGTATACATCCGCACAAGGATCATTACAAATTCAATTTACAAAGGTATTTGAAACCACATATGAGCATTCTAAAGCAATTGAAAAGTAATCGAAAAACAAGTGAGCTAAGCAAACTTAAGAGCCCATGGATAACCATGGATACAAAGGGTGCTAACACCTTCCCTTTGTATAACCTACCCCCTTACCCAGAATTTCTTAAAGGTCTTTTTTCTGTTTCTTTTATAAACCTTTCCTCAATTGGATAAAATAAAAGGTCGGTGTCGACTCTGTGAATTTTCAAAAATGCGAAAGCATAAGCGATAAAAAAGAGTCAGTTCACGTATCTCTCCCGCTCAGAGGTATGGCCCGAAAAAAAACGGAGGTCCACACATAAGGATAGCTATGTGATTTCTGAGTTTTTTATTTTCCCACCCTTTATACACCAGAGTATCTATTATATCTTTCCTTACTTTATTGATATCTATATCGTCCCCGAGTATTCTTGCATTTCTGTATTTCCATAACGCGTATATGGTTTCGGTGGCTGCCATTTTAATGATAGCAGCACGAGAACCCTTTCCTTTCGTATTTTGAACTAACCAATTTCTTTCATCATTCCAATCACCAGGACTATGATTAATCTGGATCCAAGCAAGTACTTCCTTCCAAACCTTTTTCAAACTTTCGCACTCAAAAAATAGGTGATTAACTGATTCATCTTTTGCACAGAAACCACATTTTGTATCTTTCACAAAACCAAACTTGCAAAGTCTATCCTTCGTCGCCAGCCTCTCGTGACATGCCATCCAGAAAATAAATTTTGATCGAGGTCTAGCATTATTGTTATACTACAAATTTCTCCATTCTACTTTTGAACCATAGGTTTGAAGAATTCTATACATCTTACTCATGCTGAATTTTTCCCATTCTTTAATTTCCTGCCATTCCTGCATCTTTATAGCTTCACCCCGTTGCATCATAACAGCTCTCATGATCCATGTATCATTCGACCTGGTACCGATTTCCATCAGATTTTTGTTTTGGACGTAATAGGCTTGAATCCAGCGAACGCAGAGCGAATCCGCTTTACCTATAAGAAGCCAAGGTCCTTGCTGCTGTGTGTAAATCTCCTCAATATCATGCCATAAATCTTTCCGTTTGCTCAGCTGATTTTGTGCATAAATCGCAGTAAGCCAAAACAGAAAATCTCCGCTAGTGCTATTCACCTTGCAATGAATCATTTGGTCAGTACACTTTACATATTCTAAGTTTCGTCTATTCTCATCCCAATGGATCCAGATTCTTCCATTTTTGTGGCTGTTATAGCTATCCATGTATCTGCCTTTCAGTTTCATTTTGTTACGAACTATGTCTGCATTCTTTTTCTTCACTCTTGTTTCAACTAGCACAGTGATCTCAGGGTTAAGTTTATGGAGACGGGAGCTGATCTCTCGAAACTTACCCGCTTTATTAAGCCCCCTCACATTCCATGATATAATCATGGGACATCATCCCATAGCACAGAGGCCGATCCATCCCCTAGTGCTGCGTAGAAATTTCCACAGTCTGTTCTTGATACAATGTGCTTTGGCTGCTTGTCCTTACTGGTTTCCTTACTTTTTTCCTTATCCTTCCTTCTGACCTCAGTCCAACTTTCCCCATGCTCCTCATAAGTTCGATGCACCGTTAAAGCCACAAGCGTTTTCTCATTGACAGCTACCTCCCGGTCTGTTGCTCTAGCGGACTCCTCAGTTTGAACTGTAGGTGTTTCCTGTGTTTTCTTTTCTTTTTGTGCCCACTTTTTGACTGGTTGCACTACGCCAAATTTAATCTTTAACAGCACCCCTACTAAAGCGCTTCTAGTAAAAAGCGCTCTTATAGGTTGCACTAAAAACAAAATAAAAAAACACGCTAAAAAAGCGCTCTTAAAGGGGGGGGGGGTATGAGAGCGCTTCTGAAAAGCGCTGTGGTAGGGGGGGTGTATGAGAGCGCTTTTGAAAAGAGCTTTGGTAAGGGGGGGTATGAGAGCGCTTTTGAAAAGCGCTTTGGTAAGGGGGGGGGGGGTATGAGAGCGCTTTTCAAAGTGCTGCTATAGGGGGGTTTAATGAGAGCGCTTTTTGCTAAAAAGCGCTGGTATAGACCAGGCTATGAGAGCGCTTTTCAGAAGCGCTTTAGTAGCCTTTATTAGTAAAAGTTAAAAACAAAAACACGCTTTCACTTTCTCACTTTCTCTCTTTCGTTTTCTTTTTATTACTGTTTCTCACTTTCTCTGCAACCGAAAAACCCTCCGTCGTCGCCAGCCACAGCCACCACCGTTCGTCCCTCCGTCGCCAGCCACCACCGTTCGTCCCTCCGTCGCCAGCCACCACCGTTCGTCCCTCCGTCGCCAGCCACCACGAGCAACCTCCGCCGTTCTTCTTCCTTTCAGATCCAAAACACACGAGTTTATGGTGAGTTGAGGTTCGTGTTGTTGCTGAGTTCGGTTTCGATTCTGAATCTACAAACCAAAACCGGGTGAGACCTTTCTGAGTTTATTTCTTATTCTCTCTTCCTCTCTCAAATTTCTGAAGGGTTTGTTTGATTAGGAAAGTGATGAACAAATGTTTGGGTTTGATGAATGTTTGTCTGGTTATGTTTGATGATGATTTGTGAATGGTTTTGTTTCTGATGAATGGTTTGCGTGTATGAGAAAGATGAACAATTAGGGTTTTGGTTAGTGTTTGCGGCTGTGTATTGTGATTGTTGTTGGATGAATATGAACAATGTATTTACAGTTTCTGGAGAGGTTTTTCGAAGATGATGAACAGAATTTTTTTTAGGGTTTTTGGTTGTTGGCTCTACGGCTCTACGACTGATTTTTTTTAGGGTTTTTGGTTGTTGGCTCAATTGACTTGTTCTTTTATCAAAAACTATTTTTATGTGCATGTGGTTGTTAATTGATTTCTTATAAATTGGTTTCTGTTCTGGTATAGCACTATTTTTATTAACTATTTTGTCTTTTGTTCGGAGATGAGGAAATTTTTGGTTGATAGAGAAAATATTGAGAATGTGAATGTTGTGTAAATAATCACGTTTTTCTATTGTAGGTTGAGCTTCAAACAGTGGATGGACTGGTAAAGGATAGAACACAATGTGCCCCTGCCGATAATGTTCCACAGAATAAGAATCAAGTAATGTACCCCGAAGCTAAGTCTTCTGTGGCAGGATCGTTCGGGGTACAGTTATTTGATTCATATTCTGTGACACAATACAACATAGCTCAGGTGACTACTGGTTCTCCACTAAAGCATCAATACAACATAGCTCCAGATAATACAGGAAGCGTACATTGGTTGCATAAGAACTCGGAAGTTGTTTCCCATTTAGTTGTTTTGGTTTAGAAATATGTGAATTGGTTTAGTTGTTTTGGTTTATAAATATGTATATATGTATTTTGATTTACATTAATGGTATATAATATAATACTTTTTTGTATATAATCGATATCGATTATAATGGTATTTATCGATTTGAAATGATAAATTATAGGTTCATGAAAAAATACTGCCAAAAAATAGTAAATTACAGGTTCTAAAATATTGCTGCCAAAAGTGCAGGTTTAGAAATAATAAAAAGCATAAAAAAAAAAAAAACGCAACATACGAAAGCGCTTTTGAAAAAAGCGCTCTTATAGGGGTGCCTACCAGAGCGCTTTTTCTTGAAAAGCGCTCTTAAAGGGGGGCCTACAAGAGCGCTTTTTCCAGAAAAGCGCTCTTATAGGGGGGCCTACCAGAGCGCTTTTAAAAGCGCTTTCGTAGCCTATGCCAGCGCTGGCTTTGGCAGCGCTTTAAAGCGCTGTTAAAGGCCAAAAAAAGCGCTTTTAAAAGCCTTGCGCGTTGTAGTGTTGCCTTCTTTGCTTTTCCTCACATATGTGACCAACCTTATGGCATTTACTACAATATGGCGGTTTCCAGTCATATTCTACTGGTTGGATCATCTTCTCACCTTTTTCATCTGTTATAGTTATTGTTTTCCTCAAATCTTGTGTGATATCAACTTCAACTAGGATTCGTGCATACGAGATTCAGTACCTATTTGCGGTGCATTCATCCGTCATCAATGGTTTTCCTAATACGCTAGCAATCTTTCCCAGATTTGTGGCCCCCCATAAGTGAAGTGGCAGTTGAGGTAATTGAATCCATACCGGAATGGTGCGCATCATATCTTTCTTCAGGTTGAAAATTGGTTTCCATTCTGCTAACAGCATCGGCATATTTCGAATAGTGTATGGCCCGTTCCGCAATACATCATCCCTATCCTTGTGAGACTGAAATCTCAGAATGAAATATCCCTCATTGTTGTAATACATGTCAGGGAGTTTAACAAAGTTCCATTGCTTCATCATAAACTGTTTAACAACATTCATGCTTAAATCTCCTCCGATAACATACATGATCAAAGCAGTGCCCTAGAAGTTGACCTCTTCCACGATGTCTGCTTCTTCAATGATCACTTCAGCAACACCAACCACAATCTTTGGTTCTATAAATTCTAGAGTCATTCCCTTATCCGGATTCCGATTTCCACTAATTACATCAACCCATAACTTCCGGGTTTCGTTTGCCCCTTTTGGTGATTCTAGGTTTTGAGCTTCTCTTATTTCCTGTTGTTTCGTACAATCAACCGCCAAATCCTGATTGATTGGTTCAAATTCCTTAATTGTTGTCATGTTCTCCTTCGATTGAGCTGCATCATGTGGACTGGTCATAAAAATATTATAATAAATGAGTTGGTCCTACCGTTGGTCTTTAGATATTTAATTATAAAATATTAAAAACAATTAAGTTTAATAATAATTTTAGCCTCTCTATTTTAAATTTAAACAATTATGTTTTCCTCTCATAATTTTGAACTTAAAATTAAGATGTTTCAATTTTTTAAATGGTAAGTTATTTTTAAAACTTGATAAATCATGGTAAGTTCATCTATTGTGGAACTTTATAAATAAAAATATAAGTTAATAAAATAAACATCTCATTATTTTTTTATAAAATTGTTTGAATTTAAAATTAGAGTACTAACTTAAAAAATTAGAGGATTAAAAATATAATTTTATCTAAAAATTATATTATTAAAAAAAGTATAAAAAAATCGGGGGATTGAATCTTACTCAAAAAGAAAGCAAAAAATAAAAAATAAAAGTTATAAATAAAATAAAAATAACCAAACTGAGAATTCAATAAATATCATATAAGTTAATAGTAAAAGAAAAATTAAAAGGTTAGCAAAAATATAAAAATTATTTGGCAGTTTTTTATAAATAAAAAAAATGCATGTGCTGGCATTTATTTTAAAAAACTTATATAAATTGACAGTGTTTTTTAATATTTAAATTGAAGGACAAAGGTTCTAGCTAGTGTGAAAAACGGTGTCCACCCCGCTTAAGTCTGTCCTGTAAAAGTCCCCAAGAAAATGGAGCGGGGCGGTCATAGTTGAGGATGCGGACTTAAAATTTTGGCCCGTCTCGCAAAAAAGTGAAGGCGGGGCGAGTTAAGTCCGCGGACACTACACTTTTTAAGTCTAAAAATATAAAATTTATGTTAATGCACGTGTCCGCAAAAGCCTGTATAAAAAACAGGGCGGAGTGAGGCGTTCACACTAGAAGGCGAAGGTCTAAAACCTTAGTCCACCTTGCACAAAAAATACAAGCAAAACAGTCATGTCCAATAGGTCTGAAATAGTTTTAACTTTTTATTATAGTTCTACTAAATACTATACATACATATTTTAGTCTTATATTTTAGTTTTATGATATTTGAGGCAATATTTTTTTAGGGATTACTCCTTCAATGTTTTGCGGGTAATGGAGAGCCACCTAATGAATTTTAAAGTTTCTCTTTACATTTTGAATGTATATCTCTGGACGTGCTCATGCATATTTCTAAAGAGTGTTCTTGCTATATTGACACTCTAATTAAGTCACACTGTATCTACACAGAAATGCTAGCATGACACTTAAAATTACACCAACACCATACTTACATACGGTTGATTATACCATTTATTTATTTTTATTAATTTCTTTTATGCTTTGATTTTTGTGTCACAGACAAAATGTTTAGCAAAATTTACGGTATAGATACGGTGTGGCTGCACCACTCTTCTAAAATAAGTTTTAAGTGCACCCTCATCTCCATTATTTTTCTAAAAATAGTCACGAAGTGTATTTTTGAAATAACCTCTATATTGATAGTGTTTAATTCACAACTTAATAAATAATTCATAAGTACAGTTTTAGATTTGTCAAATGAGAAATTAAATAAAACACCACCTTGTCATATTCTCCAATCATAATCATACCACTATTGATCTGTTAGTGCGTGATACATTTTTAGCGATGAGAGAAAGAGAAAAAAAATGAGAAAGATTAATGACGAAATTGTATTATTAGAAGCTATATAAAAACCGAATTACATATATGTATTTATATACAACTGTTCTGGACTAGCCTAATTGTCAGAATTGGCCCAATACACCCATAAGTAAAAAAACGGTGCAATTAACATTGGCCCAATCGCTCGAGCAAATAGAGGTCAATTTTCCTCTTTTTCCCATCTACCGACTACCGAGCACGCTTGAACAATGGTGTTTCTACAACAGTGGACTATCCGAGCACGCTAATTCTCCCGTCCCTGCCAACGGCTAGTTCAGTGTGCCTGGATGAACGAAGACTTGTTCAACCATCGCATATATTTTGGGCCCTGGAATCATACTTTTTGTTGTACCTTTGCTCTATTTCTTACTTTGACTTCGGAGTGCCTTGCAGGTACAACCCCCTTGAGTTACATTCCATTAGTATGTCATTATTATATAGTCAAGTATTTTATAAAACCCTATTAGTTTGATTTGCGTCTTTAACCTCTTTAATTGTTTATACTTGACTTATCATTATTTATCATCATTATACATTAGTTGCCATCATCAAAAGTTGTTGTCTTTATTTAAGGAATGTCACTTAGAAGTAAGTTGTAAAACAAGGTTGCAAACCACGTTCTAGGAGATTAATTACAACGTATGAACAAGGAGATAAGTGTTGGTGAATGAAGAACACTCACTTGGTTCTCTCAAGGTTCTTAGGAAAATGGGTTTCTTAGTTCTTGATGAGTGTTCAGAGATTGATCAATTACATAAATTGATTAAGAAACTCTCTCTTCCTCAATCTCTCTACCTTTTTTTTTTCTACTATAAAAACACACAATTATGTAACAAGAGATTGTGTTACCACACATTTTTAGAGATCTTTGTCGTGTATGTTCACTCTATGATTCATAGACAAAAAGAAGAGATAGAGAGTAATTGGTACTAGAGGGTAGACACTTCTCATAAAATGAAGGAGAAAGAGGGAAGAGTCTAGCGTGGGTATATGAAATAAACACATCCGGAGATGTATCTCTATAAAACTCCCAGAATTTTAAATGAATTTTAAATTAACGGTGTTTACGGAGATGCGTCTTCGAGTTAACCTCATATGCTTATTGAGATGCATCTCCATATTAAATTTTGGCAAACTAAGGGTGTCTCATCAATTTGCATTGAGAAAAGTGTAAAAAAGTTACGTCCAAAGATGTATCTCCGAATACTATGGGACATTTGTAACTTTTCACCATGGTAAATGAGCACCCCTAAATAATCCCCTTAAAAAATTAGTTTTTGAAGATATTTAAAATTGGACCATCATTGGCCAATGTGTAAAAAAATTGGATTTATTTTCAAATGGCTCAATTATTATTAAAACTCGAATAAACTAAGTTATGAAACTGAATCCGAAAAAACCAAACCCAACAAATCGACAATTAGACCAGATAGAATTAGACTTGTATTTCTCAACCAATGGTTAGGCCAATTGAGAGTTTTAGGCCCGAAACCAAACTGACCCGACCAATTGCCAAACCCTAAAATATAGTAAACATAGATTTAATATTTATTTTTTATTACAATTTTAGTTTTTACTTTAATAGTTGATGGATTTTTTTAATGTCTAAACCTAAATTTTTTTATTTGTGGTTTATTTTCACCGCATTTCTTCATAAATAAGTTTTTTCAATCTCAAAAGCAATCTTATTCCTCATATTACGGTCAAAAAGGGGATTAATTCGCAATCTACATTAGTGTAAGTTTCTCTTTAATTAAATCTCGATCTCTATGCGACTGAATTACGTGTGTGTTTATAGTGCAATCGTAATGTTTAGAGTCTTTAATTTTTTTATATAAGATGGATAGTATTCTTCATCTTGAAAACCTTTGTGTAATTAGAAGATCTTTGCATGATTCGACATAAAAATCATTCAATTGTATTAATCATACTCTTATACTTTTTTTATACATGTCGATGTTATACCGATAAAGTACTAATTTATTTTCAATGGTTGAATTATTAATGGTGTTCGTCGTTGTTTAATCACGATGATTCCGATCATCGACGTGTAATTTATTCGGTATATTTTAATGTATATAAATCAATAAATTTTTTGTATTTGTCTGATTTTTTATTTACAAACGTGGGTGGCAATTTTTTTTTGTCATAGGTTGTGTTGATTTTTATTTATTTTTCTACAACTTTGTTGACTCTTTTCAAACTTTAATTATGTTATTGCGATTGACTTTTTGTTTGACAATGCAGTTGATTTTTAATTGTGTTATTTTAAAGAATCAACTAAAAAATCCACATAGATTGACTACAATATAACATCTTAATTTTGTAATTACTATCAACATTATTCTTTTAATTGACATATATATGTGGAAATTAAATTGAGCTTTGTAGGAATTGGATCCATGGGTGACTACTTTGCAAGGAGAATGGATTATGACATTGACCTCAACATTCCATTGGTTTCTGAGGATAACACTCAAGTAAGTATTCATCTAGTCATTAATGCTACATACGATTTGTTGTAGTAGCCAGCTACGTTGGTTTTTATATTTGTACTAATTCATTGGTATAAAATTGGCCTCTAATATAAATTGTGTGACTCTTTTATAAATTTATTTTAGTTCTCATCTCTATTTAATATGAGATTTAAGTTTTTCTATTTGCAATTCATAATATTAATTAGATGTATTGATATAAGTAGTGGGTGGCTCATTGGATAAGATCTTACAAATTGCTTTTTCTTTTGTAAAAATTGAATTAGGTAATCCAAATTCTAAGTTGGTATAAGAATTTATTCCAAGATCTGTTTTGTTACATGTTATCATTTTTTTTGGGTTGGATTTTTAATGTAAAAGTGTTAAAATTCTACATTGATTCGGAATAGAGGAAATGTTGAATTTATAATAGAGGTGACTCATACTCCCCATTATCTTAAGGTTTTGGATGAATATGTTGTGTCAAGTTCTTCTGACTTTTTCCAGGCCTCGCTCCCCTGACTTCTTCCAACAAGTGGTATTAGAGTTCTGGTTGGCTCGATGGGGGAGCGGAAGTAGATCGTAATGTGGATCAAGGCTAGTGATGTGGGTGACTCGCACTTGTGGAGGAGATTGGTGGGTTTCAAGTGTAAAAGTGTTAAAGTCCCACATTGACAAGTAATGGAGGAAATGTTGGGTTTATAAGAGAGGTGACTCATATCCCCATTGCCTTAAGATTTTGGTTTTGGATGGATATGTGGTGTCAAGGTCTCTTGGATTCTGGATGTCTAGCCCATTGACATTTCCGAAACTCGCTCCCCAGACTTCCCCAACATTTTTGTTATCTGGCCACCCATTATTTATATCCACGCTTTAAAAATAGAGTGTTATATATATATATATATATATATATATATATATATATATATATATATATATATATATATATATATAAGTTATTTTCATATATTATGATAAACTCATTAAATAAACTGAAAAATAGCTTATGTGCATGTCATATGATACTTTTATAAATCCTCATATGATATAAGACTTAGTTTTTCTCAATACTAATGTTTATGAACAGGACATGATGAACATAAGTAATGCAAACAATGAAGTCCATTCAGCTGCTGCTTCAAATGTTTCAAATTCTCGTACTTACCATGTTCAACCAATGATTTTTATTAATCTTGTCCTCGTCATTGTCAACCATGGAGTCCCAGCAGACCCAAGACGTAGCCTTCATCGTCGTTGCAAAAAACCTCGTTCACCTGATTCATCAAGATTCTGCACAAATCTTCAATGTATGGCAAGAAACACTCCTATGTGGCGCTCTGGACCTATTGGACGAGGGGTAAATAAATACTTTACGTGTAGAATTTGAGTTTGATAATCTTATTATAATTTCGTGAACCCTAAACCCTAAATGAAATTTTATATGCAGACTTTATGCAATGCTTGTGGAATTTACTACAAGAAACATGTGATACGTGGAAATGTTCCGGCCATCGTAATCCATGAAGATGGTTCTTCATCTGTTTTTGTTCCACCAACTCAATATGTGGCAGGAGATTCTTCAACTGCCTAATTTGGATGAAATATGGATCCACCAACTTCTTTGTTTCCATTTTTTGAATAAGTGAGAGACTAGTTTCATATTATTCTCATCACATTATGTTTTTGAATAATTATTACTGCTGTTTTTTTATGTTTTTGTTGTTGGAAAATCTTATATGATTGTTGACTCTTGGAGACTAAATAAATTGTTATAGAAAAAATTTTAAAAAATCCAAAACAATTGCTAGGGTATTATTGATTATAGTTTTGGAGTGACTAAATTGATTCTAAGAATTTAGAAATTATTGTGATATGTTTGAATATTTTTTAATATAATATATTCTATTGTAAGAAATGATTAAATAGATTGTTTATGAGAAGATCGCGTCTATAATGTATTAAAATGCATGCTTGCATCATTTTTATTTAAGAATACCTTATAAATATTCATAAGCATATGAGTAAGCATGCTTTATTTGCATTATCTTCTCCCAAATGTGCTTAAAAATATCTTGAATTACCTCCACTAAATTTCTTCATGAAATCAACATATATATGCTCAATAAATAACTTATGCTTAGTTTTGGGTAATTGTTCTTCAAAACATTAATCAGCATCATACTCAAAATATTAATCATAATATAAGTTATTCAATTTAACTTTTGTTGATTTGATAGGAAACATTGTTTATGTTCACCAATATATTTAAGATATAGAGGTATAAACCAACATCATGAATCTTTACTTTTTGTCTCAAATATTCTGATCACTTTTATCTTTACATTTTTGTTTACAATTACATTAGCAACCAAAAAACTTTTCCATTTTTGTTGAGGAATACTTTTGCATATTTGTTTTAGGGGAACAATATCTTCACTCTGAATGTTGTTGTTCTTACTACTCTACTACACAACACATCATAGTCATATTTTTTTTATACTTTCATATGACCCTACATCTTCTACTATCATTCTTGCCAACTCCGACTTCCCAACCATTAAACGTATTATGCTTAAGTATTGCATCTTTGAATTGCTTCAATGACGAGAATTCTATTTCAATCTTAAATGTGAAATTTTTAATCATGACATCGTATTCATTGATCCTAATTACAGTAAGTTTATGTTCATTACCATTATTATTCTTTAATGTACTATCAAGTTTATCTCTTAAGTAGTCATTTTCTATCACGTGTTATTTTTCCATATTTAGTTCAATAAAGCCATGCGTTAGAGTTTCATTTTTTTTAAATGATGATTGATATATTTAAAAGAAAATGGTACAAAAGGATAGGGGGACAATCACCAAAACCCTATCAACAAGAAACAAACCTAAAGAATGGCATAACTAGCATATTCTTTACAAAATCTGCCCTTAAACAGTCAGGGATAGAATCAAAATAAGAAGAGTCAGAAAGATTAAGGCATATGTTAGCAAACGCATATGCACAACTATTACCCTCCCAAAAAATATGAGAAATTACAAAATTCCAATTAGTAATTATGTTCATACAATTCACCCATCTATTCCTAATCTGCCAAGGCACCATAAAAGTAAATCATGTGACTCTTTTATAAATTATATTCATGTCTTGTCTCTCATTAATATGACATTTAATTTCTCTTTCTACAACCCATACTATTAATCAGATGTATTAATATATATTTAATTATTTGGTGGCTCATTTGATAAAATCTATTTCTATATTAACTTTTTTATATTTTAATACTAACTCATCATTAAAAATTAACTTTAAAATAATGACTTGTTTAGATAAACAACTTATTTAGAGGGATAGGAGTATTGTCGTACAAAAGATATGGTTTGAAAATATATTTATAAGTTGGGAAATTTTTTATCTTACAAGCCGGTTTTGTAAAAATAGAAGTAGGAAATTCAAATTCTAATTCGGTATCATAACTTATCCTAGATCCGTTTAGCAACATGTTATCATGTTTCAGCTATCAAAGCGCCCATTATTTATATTCACGCATCAGGCTCATTAAAAATAGTAAAGAGAGAGAGAGAGAGAGAGAGAGAGAGAGAGAGAGAGAGAGAGAGAGAGAGAGAGAGAGAGAATATGTTAAGAGTCCCGTATCAGATGAAATATGACCTGAAAATATGTTTATAAGTGGCGGGTAATATTCACCTTACCAACTGAATTTCTAAGAATTGAATTAGGCCATAAAAATTCTAAGTTGGTAACATAGCTTATTTAGAACCGTTGAGCCGCATGTTATCTGGTTTTTGCTGGCGGACCACTCATTATTTATATTCTCACACCAAGCTCATTAGTACTGGTTGTGATACATTGTGTTGATAGTTTGACATAAGATGGTATGTGATCTAAAAATATGTGTTTGACATAAGATGGTATGTGATCTAAAAATATGTTTATAAGTGAGAGAAACCCCATCACTTTACAAACTAGTTTTGTAAGGTTAACTTATTCATACCCCAAATTTTAATATAGTATCAAAGTGTATTTAAGATCCATTTGACCACTTGCTATCGAGTTTTTGCTATCATACCACCTATTATTTACATCTACACACCAAACTCATTAATAGTTGTCTTAAAAGTGTGTGTTAAGAGTCTAACATATGAAAGAATATGGCTTAAAAATATGTTTATGAGTGAAGACAATATTTAGAGTTTGTTTGGATGAGGTAATGTGAAATTTTAAAGAAATTTAAAATTCAAAGCAATTCAAATGATTCAATTGAAATTCATTCATTTTTAAATTATTTTGTTTGGTTAAAGTATTAAGATAATTCATTGTTAGATTTTTGGGGTCATTTTTTATAAAATTAAAATTTTTTGGATCAAATTAAAAAATTGAAAAATTGAGAACAATTTACAATTTTTAAAAATTTGAAGGACCATATTGTAAATTTTAAAAATTATTAAGGACCAATTTGCAATTTTTTAAAATTTTTTTGGGGTCAATTTTTTAATTTTGGAAAATTTGAGGACCAATTTGTTAAATTTAAAGAAATAATAGTAACAAAACATTTTATGGAGTATGAAAAGAATTTCAATTTTTTTTGTTTTTGGTGTCATTTTAAAATGATTATATTTAACTTAAATTAAATACTCCATAAATTTACATCATTTTAACAATTCTTCATTTTTGTATCCAAACAATAAATTTTGTGCAAATCATTTTAAATCTCCTCAAAACATTACACTACCTCATTAAAATGCTTCATCCAAACACACTCTTAACTTACAACACGATTTTTTAGGATTGAATAATGCTCGAACAAAATTATAAGATAGAGTATTTATTATGTGCTTATCAAAAAATTATTTCTATAATGCATAAAAATTTAAAATGTTTCTATATAATCTATAAGTTTTTTTCATAGGATATTATGATACCCGTTGAATAAACTAAGAACAATTTATACATATGTTATATTCAAATGATATGTAGAAGATAATTTATTCAAGTGAATGTTAGATCATCCTGTTATTCAAGTGATTTTTATATTCAAATTGTTTTCAAATAATTTATTCAAGTGAATGTTAGATCGTCCTTTTCAACTTTAGGGTTGAGGTATTTATGATTGTATGAGCCTGGATCCTAGGGCCATATGGAATAAAAACCACTTTTAAGAGAGAGTATGAGTGGATAATTACTCCACCATTATTCAAGAGAGTGTGGTTAGATTCCCTATGAATTCATCCATAATGTTGTCGGCTAAGGACATGTTATATCCTAGGTTTATACTCTTTAGACGAGTCAATCGTGAAATAGGCGACATATTCGAGGAAAAGGTGTCACATCCAATAAAAAAGCACTCGATATAGAATATGTGCAACCAGTAATGCCTTACGGGCATGGCGTCACTTTCCTCCTTTGTCGCTATTCATGGGTACTTTACTAATATACCAATATACAGTCCCTCAAGAATGAGGGCCAGGAAAGGGCAAAGTGACTTAGCCTTATCCTCTTCATCTTTTTTGAATGAGCCTGTTGTACCCCAATTTTTTACCACTGAGATTCCACCCCATTTTAAATAGTAGGATCATCTTCATTCCCATTATCATCATGCATACATCATTTGCTAACCAAAATACCAAAAATATTATTGCTTGAGTTCCAAGACATGAGACTGGTCAAAAGGAGACTGAGCAAATTAGGGTTTTGAAACCCACAAAGTAGTCCAAGCATTCTCTTATGCTCAAGTGATTATCACCATCAAAATCCAAGTCCAATGATGGCTCAAATCAATATCAACAACTTCCAAACTCATCTGATGCAAAAATTAGGGTTTTGACCTAATTCATCTAGAAGGTTGACTTTTAATCAGGACATGACTCCATGGCTCAAACCATAATTCAAGGACCTCTAATTCATCATCATAATCAACTCACATCATCTATTTGAAGAGAAGAGCTTGATTCAATTGGAATCCACAAGATTGCAGTTCATGTGTAAAAAGTCAACTATGTAGGTCAACCTTTAACTTTTGAGAAATTTGGTCAACTATGGACTATTGAGGATCAAAATCATCAACATATGATTATTAAGTCATTTGATCAAGAAAAATCAAGAAAATCAATCAAGAATAAAAAAGTCATCAAAAGTCAAAATAAGGGTTTTAAGTGTTTTTTACCTCATTTTGGGAACTTCAAAATTCACCTACAAACTCAAAAATCTCCCAACATGAAAGTTGTAGATATTGGAGAGATATTGGATTGAGAAGTTTAGGTCAAAAAAACTTAAAAGAAATTTTAAGTGGATTTCTTCCAACTTTATGGTCATTTTTCACCAAGATCCAAAATGAGTTTAAGAAAAATTACAACAAGTAGATTGAAGTATGTAGAAAGGGCTTTCCAAAGATATCATTAGCATGGAATTTCATCACTTGAGCTATGAGATATGATTTTGTGAAGAAGGAACCATAACACTTGAATTTCAAGCATGAACATGAAGAACAAAGATCCAAATCCAATTCAAATCTGAAAGAATCTTGTTTACAACTCCCATAACTTGTTGGAGACACCATAATCGAATGATTTTGAGTGCTTTTGAGCTATGAACCAAGTGCTTTCACCATTGCCCATTAAATTACTCCATTTATGTACAAAAGTGGTGACTTCCATTTTAGAAAAGCTACTTTAATCACCAGCAACTCTTGCTTGGAGCTTTCAACTTGTTTCTTCTGCAGCAAAAGCATTCTAATACCAACAAGAAACCATCTAAAACTCAGAAAATCTTCCCTAAGTTTTGATTAAAGCATGACAAGTACCATTGAAACCACAATTTTCACATTACTTCACCAAGAAGCAAAGTTAGACAACTTTCACATGTGAACCTCTTTTGATCTGATTTCTTCATCCACAAACCCTAATTCTTTCCTATAAATAGAGGGCCTTGCTCATTGCATCAAACACACAAGAAATCTCAAAGTCACCTCCTCACTTGAAATCGATTTTTTGTGTCATTTTCATTTCACTAGTTATTTTGAGTTGTGGGAGTTCTGAGTGCCAACCAAGCATTCCAACAGCTTCCATACATCATTTGTGAGTTGTTCATCACCTCCACCACCCTAAGAAACATCTCAAATCAAAAATCACCATTAAACCTCCATTAAAGAGCTTTTTGAAACCTTAACCTTCAAACTTTCACCAAACTACCACATTGTCCAAACTATCAATCCAAATACCTTCCATACATCATATAGAAGCAATCCAATCTATCAAACAACTTGTGTAACACCTAGAATCAAAATCTCCATTTCAATTTGTAGGTACTATCGGGTTCTGAGTTCAATAGGTTTTGAAGTTCAAGTGATTATTCATTTAGCTTCCCTAAGGCACAAGAAAGCTATCCAGATCATTAAACAAGTTCTGTAACACCTCCAATACAGGATTCAATCTCCATTTTCAGAGGTATATTCTCAAACTCGAGCTCATTCATTTAAGAATCATTTTAAACAAAACTTGATACTATTCTACTCAACATAATGTAGGGAATAAAAGCCCTAAGATTTTAGGGATTGATTATGCATATTAGTCATTTAATTTTAAATTAAAGTTTTAGGGTTCTTGATTGTTTTCCAGAAATTCATGAGTTTCAGTTTAAATAAATTTATGAAAGTTATATGGTTGAATTCATCTTGAAAAATCACATAAGATGCATGCTTGAATTTCTGGAATTGGTTCGGTTTTGAATATATTTGAATTTTTGAAATTCACGAGCCAAAGGTTGAAGATGAAGTTGAGTTGAACTTTGAAACTTGTCTTCTTTTAGATATTAATGTGTGCAGTAGTTTAACAAATAGAGCGCATTGGCTCAGTGGCTATGTTTTACGTTGATAACCTTAGTGGGGTGAGTTCAAGCCCTAGTAGAGCCAAACCTCTTTTTTAATCACTTGTTTTCTTCACATTTTTATTAAACTTTGAAAAATCTTTAAAAATAGCAAAATTGTTTATTTTGATCTGATTTTTTTTATGTTTCTTACTTAACTTGTCTATTTTTAGACTATTATTTAAAATCTAAAAAATATTTATTATTTTATCATTTTAAAATTAAATCAAAAACAAGTCTTTATGTTTAAAATCCAAAAAGAAATAATTTCTTTTTGATATTTTCACCAAGTATGATATTGTATATTTTTGTGTGAATTATTTTAGGATTAGGTTAAAGTCTCCTTGAGGTTACCATGTACCTTTAGACCAACTCTCTTTTAGGGTTTGGTACTTTAATCATTTTAAAATCAATTAGGTTTAGGTGTGTTTCAAACTTTAAATCAAAACCCTAATTTGAAATCCATGATCTTTAGCCCCACCTTGGTAATATAACTTGTTGCTTTGATCATTGTCTTTGTCTATGTACATATACTTGTTGATTTTTGTCCTTGTACACTTGTACTTTATTCATTGTATTATCACTGTATATATACTTTGTTTACTAACCATATGCATGAGATATTTATCCATCCATCATCCATCATATTCATTCATACATGAAATGATTCCAATGTATAAACACCCCTTTATCAATCATCATTTGAGTTTACATTGATCTCTTTGTTATACTCACTTGCTTGTCATTTATGACACATGTTACCACACACACACTTGAGGTATCCATGATTGATTGCTTGAGTTGTTGTTAAAATATCCAAAGGAATGGGAATGATATTGATTAAAATTGTCAAGGTACTCAATCTCTTTTCCAACCTCTTTTATCTTTGTGCTTAGTATTGTTAAAGCTTTGCATCCACTTGTTTTAAAAAATGGTTTTGTATTGTTAAAGCTCAACCTTTTTAAAATCAACCCTTGGTTTTGTATTGTTAAAGCTCAATCAACCCTTTTTTTTGAAAACCTTGGTACTAAGAGGAGCATTATTTCCGGTGAAACTGCTCTTAGACCATTGGGCCTTGTATTGTTAAATCTTGGCTCTTTTATCAAAAACTTGTTAAATATTGTTAAAGCTTATCATTTTAACAACCCGGTGAGTATTGTTAAAGCTTAACACCCAAAAAGATTTTGGCCACTTTGTCTCTTTTATTTTCCTTTTAAGAAAAACTACAAAAGCTCTGAATTCCCAATTGCACTTAAGGGGTATGTAGTCCTAAGATGCGATATCTTATCGATTTCACTTTCAGAACCTTCTTTTCTCATCCCCCCACTCTATTTAAAAAAAAAACACAAAGGCATTTTCATAATAATAACAACAGTATTTTCAAAGAGGTTCCTATGGAGTACCATAGATGTGAGGGGTGCTTAAAATCTTCCCCTTGCATAACAAACCCCCCGTACCCAATTCTTTGTTTATTTTATTAATTTTGATTTTAAAAAACAATTCGGTGGGTTTTATTCGCTCTTTCTCCCATTTCCTTTGGAAACAATAAAACGCGGTGGCGACAATAATTAAAACATATGAGCTAAGTATATTCAATGACTTTAGTCTCACAAATTTCACCGCTATAGAGCCCCTCTAGTATGAGATAAGTCACTTATGCTAAAGGTGAGTCCCTAATTAATAATGTGAGTCCTTCATGCATAAGGAAAGTTGTTCATGCCTAGGAAGAGCCCCTCGTGCATAGGAATATTATTCTCTTTCTATGGCACCAAATTGGTTGTCTATGGGGGGTGAGTGACCCTAGGTGCCTTGCTTGGGAGAGCTTTGTAAAAATTATACTCTAACCATTACAAAGGTTGGAAAGACACGTTTGCAAGAGTGAGGGGATGAGATTGATCCTCCATAGTCACTAATGAGGCGGATGTGCCCCTATATTTTCCCTCGCCTGGACAAATAGTCTTGTGGCGATCACCGTATAACTTTGACTACCTTTTTGATAATGAAGTGGAATGGTCTAGACTTCGGATGATTTTAAGGTCATGGAGTCCCGCACCATGATCATTTTGGACTAGGGGAAGATAAGTATATGGACAGATACCTAAGTAAATTTTAATGGTAGTGGCCCTAGTTTGGAATTTAGTAGGTGATCATGCAACTAATATTTGTTATTCTTCTTTTACAGACAATATATTCAAAATTTCCCCACATGAGAGCAAAGAGAAATTGGCAATGAGGAAATAATCCCCATAGTCGTTTGGTAGGCTTTCACATTAGGCGTCTCAAGTTAGTGCAGTTGAAGGGACAAGCTCCTAAACATATTCTGGGATAAGTGACTCGCCAACTAGATCCTCTTTATGGAATTATGTTGACTTCGACACCATCAATTTCGTAGGCACTTTCATTCCCTTTCTTGATTACTTCCCAACTGATTACAAGGTCATACTTAATAGGCCCTCTCTCAAGTTATCTTATCTTAAGGAGAGGCATTTGTTAAGGGTTCTTTTGATTGAACGTGATGACAAAGAAAGGCATTCCCAAAATAAAGCCCTTAGGTGACTTGGCTAAAGTTTATATGATCATAAAGGCCTTGCATAAGGAGAAAGAGACCTTGATGAATAGACTCCATTAGGTGGAGACTAAGGCCAAAGAGTTTTCTGCCTCAGAATAAAGGATGAAACTATATTTGGATCAAGCCCTTAGATCTCAGAGAAAGCTAAAGGAGGGGGTGTACATGCTGAAAGATGATCTGGTGACGCCTCTAGCATTTATTTTGAGAAGGTGAAAGATCAGATGGCCTTTTTATCCTAGGCTGGATCTAAGCCTCACGAGTATGCTCTTGAGAAGAAGCAGGCTCTCGAAGAGGATCGGTGATCTTGGAGCCCTTTATTTTTTTTCTTTTTATCCTTTAAAATGTAATCATGCCCTTGGAGGCTTTATTTGATAAGGCCCTCGAGGGCTCTTTATGTAATGTTGATTGTGTCCCTTAAGAGATTTATTTATATTTAGCTTATTTTCTTGCTATTGTCGTCTTTAATGAATTGCCAAAGGGCATCCATAGACCATGTTTTTGCCTTGTGCTTATCGCGAAGAACTTGGATTCTTTCTCGTTGATGTGAAAGTTTCCCTAGGACAGTGATGACTCCTTCATATGTATCAATCATGTGTAATCGCCTCAAGGGGAATCAAAGGTTCATGAATAAGGATCTAGAATATGTAATCTCCTTAAGAGGAGACAAGGATTCATGCATAAGGATCAAACATATGTAATTTCCTCGAGGGACGACATGGATTCCTTCATGAGGATCTAGCACATAATGATCACTGCGTGGGGGTGATTTCACTAAAATGTTTTTTCACTCATTAGTTCCCTACAAATAAAACAACAATAATAACAATTCAAATAAAGTGAGGGGCCTCATTCAAAACCCATGTGCCTTGTTTGTGGCATGTGATAAACAAGCACTTCCCACAAAAACATAGAATGTCACATATTTATCCTTACAAATGGCATATATTGTAACTCACCTAAAGACATAACAGTCAATGAAAGTAAAGTAAAAAAAGCTCAATGCATTAACAGATATCATCATTTAACAATGGATCATTTCCTATGTTCCTCGTGTCAACTTGGCCTAAAGTGGCCAGGTCTTCATCCATGAGAGTTTCCTTTAGTATCTTGGCCTCCAACTTCATGCTAACGACATTCATGCCCATATTTCTAGCCTTCTTCAACTTCAAGATCTCTACGTAGCATTTCCTAGTGATCTCCTGATCTCCCAACATAACCCTATCTCGTTCATCTATGAATGGGCACTTCATGCACATGTACAATGTGGATAGGGAGGATCCCAACTAGTTAAAGGTGGGTTACCCTATAATCATGATATATAAGGAAGGAACATTAATGGAAATATACCTTACCTTAATATGCTTGGAATTTTCTTGTGCTCCAAAGGTGATCTTCAATGTTTCAAAATCTTTCATCTGCACTTCCTCGCTTGAGAATCCTAGAAACAACCTTTGGCCCTCATGGATAATGCACTTTATCTCGTTCTTAATCTAATAGAAATCCTTAGCATGGTTCCTCTTGACTTAGTGGAACTTACACAAGTTCTTAGGATCAGTCCCTATGATGTATGACTTTAGAGTTGGTAGTTGTATGATATTGTGTTTGTGGAAGACTTCTTGTCATATATGCTCACAGCAAGTGTTCATTTCGTGAAGCTCTCAATAGTTTTCCACTTTGCTTGAATGTTCTCTTGTCCTTGATATTCGAGGTGTTATGGTTCCTTCATAACTGTTGTGAGCTTTCGGTATTAGATGAGCATTCTTTTGCATCTTTGGACTTATTTTTAGCATTAATTTCCTCGCCCTTTATATAGAAATCTTCCTGCAAAATGTAACACCCTAAACTGCCTTCACGAATACTGAATGACCTCAGAAACCAATATGGGTCTTTTTAGCATGCTTTATCCTTACTCACATGCTTTCTAATAACCATCCCAGAAGGTCACCCATCCAAATACTACTCCAAGTTAAGCCTTCTTAACTGTGGAGTCTTATATGTTAGGCTACCGGAAAGAAGATGCTTCTTATTGGTATATGTAGTACTAATCAATCATTATAACCATTCCTTTAACCATGCTGTCTGTAACACCCCAAGTTCTACCCCAAATTATAATTAAAAATCAAGAGTATAAATTCCAAACAAGTTCATTTGAGGTATCACATATTCGTCATTTCAAAAACAAATACGGCTTATTTGCCTTCATATAGATACATAGCACAGGAATTTAAAACGGACAATTAAATCATTATTCAAAAATCACTTTGTTTCAAATTAAATAATTAACTTGCAGCGGAATCATCAAACTTCATAAATATTCAAATCAAGTCGTAGCATCATTGCATAGTAACTTTAAGTTACAGTTTAAAACATAATTCACTTAAAAATTCAGCAAACAAAATAATAAATAAAACAATCGCTTTATCCCCCCGAGTGCTACGTATCAGAGCTAGACACCAACTCGAAGCAACTAAAGACTTCATAAAATCACTTCAAAACTTCCACCGCTATCTTAAGTACCTGTCTGTTTCCCACGATAAGGGAAACATCATTCAGAAGGGGTGAGATATCGAAAAATATAAACAAAAGTATGATAATTAATATGTTAGAATTAAATCATACAAAATTATCACTTTACAACTTTCAGACGACAGCTATAACAACAATTTAAAACTGCACAGTTATAATAACAAAATCAACAACAACATAATAATAGTTATAACTACTATTTTTCATCTTCCAGACGGTACCTGTCACAACAAGTCATTAGCATAACAACTTATAATTACAACTTCACATTATCACAATCCACTTCACATCGTCATATTCAACAACAAATCAAGTCACATCACATCACAATTAAATCACACTCATGCCACATATAATGAGACTCTACAATTGCACATGCATGTGCTACCCAAGGTTTCAGCCCCCATCGCTAATTGCCAGTTAACAGAGGCATAAGCCTTCGTCAATAATTTGCCAATTCAGGCCGTCACCAAAAATGCATATGTATATGAATGCAACAAACACACACAACAAACAACATCATCGTCACAAAGGCATAAGCCTATATCGTCGTTGTACCAATAAATAGAGGTATACATCGTCAATGAAACATCCTGCAACTTCGCATAAAACAACAACAATTATCACCACAACAACAACAATTAATTTCATCGAATCAACACGACAGAATCACAACAAATAATCCATGGAAAAATTCACACAACTTAATCTCACATACAATTATCATATTCCTGGTTATATAATTCAAACTCCACCCTTACCTTGGTAAATATGGACTCTTTCATCATAGCTCTAAGTTTTTCTCCAAAAGAAATCCTTTCTAACATCAATTGGAGACCCACCTAAAAACCAGTTCAAGAATCAGCTTATCAGACAAACTTAAAATCCTCAAAATCAAAATCTCTCCGGTCAGAACTTACCTCTATGAGTCAGGTACATTGTGTCCAAGTACCATAACGATCCAACGGTTGGATTGAGAGATATGCCCGATTTACCAAGGTGACTCTATGCTGAAACTTGCTGCGAAAATTAAGGCTTCCTCCATAATTTTCTTCTTCTCTCAAGTGCTCATCCCTTCTTTCTCTTCTCTTTTCTATTTTTCCTTTCTCCCCAAAAATAAGTTATGAGACTCCAACTCTAAAACTCTAATTTTCTCCTCTTACTATCTCTTTTCTCTTAATAAGCTTAACCCATTATCCATCTATTACGTTTCTACTACTAAGGCCCAATTAACTATATCTCTCATACAACTTAATTAACCCAAATAACATAAACACACATACAATTAAATATTTCAAATAATTATTATATCACATAATAACTAAATAAATAAATAATTATTAAAAATACCAAATAGTATAATTACTAATATAATTAATAAAAATATTAATAAAATTGGGATGTTACACTGTCACATACCTACACATCCTCAGGATCCTTCTCATTTTGATGTGAATTCAGCGACCACTCCTCGCCCTCTTCGGCCTCGGGAGTAACATGTGACCAATCTCCACCCTCTTCGGCCTCAGGTGTTACATGCCTACCAGCTTTCATTTGGTTCATCCCAAAAGCACATCATATTGGGAGAGGTATGCTCTGATACTATTTGTAACGCCCCAAACTGCCTTCTGGATTCCCGACTGACCCCACAAACCAACATGAGTCTTTTCAATATGCTTTATCCTCCCTCACACACTTTTTGGGAAACTTCCCAGAAGGTCACCCATCCAAATACTACTCCAAGTCAAGCCTCATTAATTGTGGAGATCTTATCTATTAGGCTACCAAAAAGAAGATTCAACTTGTTGATATAGGTAGTACTAATAAATCCTTATAAGTTTTTGTTCAACCATGCAGTCTTATACCTGCACAGCCTCAGGATCCCTCTCATTCTGATTTGAATTCGTGACCACTCATTTCCCTCTTCGGCCTCAAGTGTTACATGAAACCACTCGTCTCCATCTTATTTTTTAATGGTCCTTTAGATGAAGAGGTGTATTTCATACAACCTCCTGGGTTTATGATTGAAGAGGAAGCAAGGAAAGTATATAAGTTGCGCAAAGCGCTCTATAGCCTCAAGCAGACACCCAGGGCATGGCATAAGAAGATCGACTCATATTTATTTGAATTGGGATTCGTAAAATGCAAGTCTTAGTATGGTTTCTATGTTCAAGTTATGGCACAAAATATAACAATCATCTACTTATATGTCGATGATTTGCTGGTAATTGGAAATAGCTTAGAAAACTTGTCGAAGTTCAAAGAGTTGATTATAAGGGAATTTGAAATGTCGCATTTGGAAAACTTGTCTTATTTCCTAGGCATGAAATTTTAATGTCGAAGCAAGGTATGGTGCTATATTAAAGGAAGTATGTCAAAGAAATACTCAAGAGGTTCATAATGGATGAGTCAAATTCTGCATCCTCACATGTCGAACCAAACTTGAAATTGGATAAAACATGAAGAGGAGAACAAGGTAGATACTACTTTATTCAAACAAATTATGCGATCTCTGAGATATGTATGCAACAGTCGACCTTATATAGGTTTCGTAGTCGGATTAGTTAGCAAATACATGAGTGAACCAATGGTGTCACACATGGAGGCTGCAAGAAGAATCCTGAGACACTTTAAAGGGTCGATAAACTATAAAATTTTATTTCGTCGAGACTCTAGAAGCAAAGAAGTTGTGATTAATATATATTTAGATGCTGACTGGTGGAGAGATAAGGAATATAGAAGAAGCACAAGTGGTTATTTCTTTCAAATCTTTGGTGCCCCAATCTCATGGTGCTCGAAAAAGAAACATGTGGTGGCATTGTCGTTGTGTGAAGCTGAATATATAGCAGGATCATATGTTGTGTGTCAAGAAATTTGGATAAGATATGTGCTGGAAAAGATTGAGGTCGACGTGAAGAAACCTCTGGTGTTACAGATCGACAACAAGTCAACCATTAATCTTGCAAAGAATCCAGTTCTACATGGAAGGAGTAAGCACATTGAAACTAGATTTCACTTCTTAAGAGAGAAGATACATCGAGGTGAATTTAAAGTAAGACATTGCTCAAGTGAAGCACAATTGGCCGATATTTTTAACAAAGGATTGAAGATCAACATATTCTTGAATTTAACAAAGAAATTAGGAATAGTTCGGATCGACTATGATTAGCATATGTTCGGCAACTTAGATTATAGGTGGTATGTTATGGTATAATCCAAGTTAAGTAATCTAAGTCCAAACTCAATTTAATTATGTTTGTTAGTTTCTTAGTAAATCATATATGTATATATATATATATATATATATATATATATATATATATATATATATATATATATATACACACACACACACACACATAGTTTTTAATCCAGTTTGTACAGTTCAATAATAGCAATCATTATTTCTTTATTCTCTCTTTCTATCCTCACTAAAAATGTCTCACGCATTAAAAAAAATTAGATCACGTGTTTTTGTAAAGAGAAGTCAGAGCTTCTCTCTCTAGAAATTTAACGTGCTCCCTCTCCCCATACCTCGTGGTGTGCGTGGGTTGCTTTTCCCATTCAGTCTGGCGTTTCTGTCAACGCGGTTTTGGGCTAGTCTAAGTCTTTTCCTTTTCCAAACTCTTTCTTTTCTATCTCTTACTGCTCCCTTCCATGCAAACCCAACCAATTCTTAGTTGGACATCTTGAATCCCAGTTTGAGTGAAACTCCATCAACTTCTTTACAGTTTCCGTTGTCTTCCACCCAAGTATGGAACGATGGAAAAACATTCCACTCTCAAAGGAGGAAGTGGAGGGTATTGTAACGGCGGAGGATGAGGCTAACAGAGAAGATAAGTTTCAAAGATCCCTGGCAGGGAAATTCTGGATAGAAAGGAGTATAAATAGTCGAGCGTTCAGAAGCACTATGGTATCGGCGTGGAGGTTGAAAAACCCAGTGGAAATCCAGGAACTGAGTAAAAACCTTTCCCTGTTCAATTTCTCCACAAAGTGAGACATAGAGTTTGTCTTGAAGAGTGGTCCTTGGAGCTTTGAAAGGGCTTTGCTTGTTCTTGCAAAAATTTCAGGAGATGAACAACCTGCAGATTTTGAATTACATATAGGCATTTTTTAGGTCAGAATATATAAATTCCCGCTAGCTCTTAGAACTAAAGCCATGGCAAAAAAACTAGGAAATATTCTGGGTGAATTTGTTGAGGTGGATCCAAAGGAGGATTACAGGAACGGAAGGTTTCTGCGGGTTAAAGTAATGATAGATCTGAAGAAGCTGCTAAAGAGATGTGCTATGGTGAAATTTAAAGAGAAAAACTTGAGGGTGCATTTTAAGTACGAACGACTGCCCACGTTCTGTTATATCTACGGAAGGATTGGCCATCAATTGAAGGATTGTGAAGCTCTGGAGGACATGACAGAGGAGGGGTTTGAAGATTTGGATGAACAGGAACTACCGTATGGACATTGGCTAAGAGCGTCTCCATTACCGATGCTTGGGGAGGAGTACAGAACGAAGTATTCGAGCTCGGGGACCTTTAGCAGAAACCTTTTAAATGTCTCATCAAGCCATAGTAGGTGTAGGACAAAAGAAAAGGACAAAGTTGAATAGATAGAGTTAGATAAACTACAGAAGACGACTAAAGAAGAAGGATGTGGTGGAACGAATCTAGAAGGCAATGGAGGTAAGCAAGTGGTAGTGGCGGAGGTGGAAGATGTTGCGGAGTCTCTTAGTGCCGCGGCCTTATCTTTGGTCGAAAAACCAAATCAGTCGAAAGCTGCAACAAATCCTTCTAAACAGAAGAAGTGGACCAGAAGGAAAGGTGTGAGGAAAACTGAGGAAATACAAAGAATAGCAAAAGAAGTTGAAGGAGGGAAATGGCAATCTTGTCGATGCTCAAATCAGTGAATGATCTTTAAAGGATATGGGTGGGGACGAGAAGAAGTGAAAACAATCCAAAGGTATTGAAGAAATTCAACAAATTGAACTAGAGGTGGTGTTGGTAAACCAACACCGCCTACAACAATAAAGATTATTAGCTGGAACTGCAGGGGTTTGGGGATTACCCGTGTAGTTTGAGCATTGCAGAGGCTCTTACGAGTTGAAAATCCCTCTTTGGTTTTTCTTATGGAGGTGTGTCTTAAGTTAGAGGAAGTTATTGCTGTCAAGAATAAAACTAAGTTTGGGGAATGTCTGGCTGTTGAGTGCATAGGAAATGGCAAGGAGCGTGCGAGGGAGGTTATGCTATTGTAGAATGATAAACTTAGAGTCTCTATAGTCTCATCTTATTTGAATCGTATCAAAAGTTCTGTTTTCGAGGAGGGGGAGGAAGAGGAGCGGAGTTGGAACTTTATAGGAATCTACGGTTTTTCGGAGAAGCAGAACAAGAGGAGAACGTGGGAGCTTCTGATGGATCTAAAAACTCATGATGGAGGGGGGCTTATCTATTTTGGAGATTTCAATGATATCTCTAACAATATGGACAAAAAAGGCGGTAATGTTAGAACCCAGGCTCAATTGTCTTAGAGCTGACAGGCGCTGGAAGTTTGCATCCTGTCTGAGTTGAATTTTATGGGTTATCGCTACACTTGCTCTGATGGTAGGAAGGACAATGAGAACATACAATGTAGGTTAGACAGATGGCTCATAAACCAAATTTTTTGGAGGTTTTCCTAGGTTCTAAGGTGTCTCATCTTCCTCGATTTAGATCAGATCACACAGCTATTCGTATTGAAATTTTAGAACACGAGCTTAGTGACACTCCATGGAGGAAACATATGTTCAGATTTGAAGAAGTTTGGTCGAAGGATCCGCGCTGTGAAGATTTGGTCAAGAGGTGATGGAGGAAGTCAGGGAGTAATGTTAGGCAAAAGTTGGTTGCCCTCTAAGCCTTGCAAGTGAGTTTCAAAGAGTATCGGACTGGAGCGATTTCACAAGAGATTAAGAGGGTGGAAGGCATTATGCAAAAAGATACTTGTTGGTTTTTAGATTCTCAAAGCATTGCGAAACATAGAGCCTTGGATCGACAACGAAATAAACTCCTTCGAATTGAAGAAACCATGTGGAAATAACGTTGTATGGCTGTTTGGCTAAGGGATGGCGACCGTAATACCAGATTCTTTCATGGTATGGAAGATCAGAGGAGAAAGACTAACGCCATTAAAAAGTTGAAAGATCAAGATGGAATATGGAGGCGGGTGACAAAAATTGTGAGAAGATCCTTCTTAATTACTTCTCAGAATTGTTTGCTACTTCAAATCCTAGTGATATCCCTCAAGTTTGCAGTATCGTGAAAGGAAAGTTATCAGAGGATCACAATGTATGGTGTGATTTGGTATATACGAAAAAGGAAGTTAAGGAAGCGCTTTGGCAGATGCACCCGTCCAAATCCCCGGGTCCTATTGGACTTCCGGCCTTTTTCTTCCAAAAGTATTGGGGCACAGTGGGCTTTGAGGTTACCCAACTTGTGTTAGAGATACTGAATAACAATGTAAATCTAAGTTCTATGAACAAGAAATTTATTGCTCTTATCCCTAATCTAAAAACCCGAGTTCCCCAAAAGACTTTCGTCCCATTAGTCTTTGCAACTTGGTCATGAAAATGGTTAGGAAGACAATTCTGAACACGCTGAAGAGGGTTTTACCGGGTGTTATAGATGAAGATCAAAGTGCTTTTGTAAAGGGCATACTTATTACTGATAACGCGCTTATAGCTATGGAGTGTTTTCATTGGCTGGAAAAGAAAGCGACCAGAAAGAAGGGTATGATGGTGGTGAAACTCGATATGTTGAAGGCGTATGATAGAATTGAATTGGAGTTCGTGATAGGTGCCCTTAAAGCGATGGGATTTCCGGCTCAAATGATCAAACTCATTAAGGAGTGTATTTTGACGGTCTCATACCAGATTTTACTAAATGGACAGCCGAGCAAGGTGTTTTACCCTCATAGGGGCCTCCGACAAGGAGACCCTCTATCCCATTACCTGTTTATTATTTGTGCAGATGTTCTTTCTGGATTTCTAAAAAAGGAGATCAAGAATAAGAGCATTCACGGAGTTCAAATTGCACGGAAGGCCCCTGTTATATCTCACCTGTTTTTTGCAGATGACTGCCTGATTTTTGCTAGATCCAACCAAAAGGAAGCCGAAGGAATCCTGTCCATGATATCTCGTTATCACAAAGCCTCTAGACATATTGTTAATCTTGATAAGTCCCATGTTTCCTTCAGCAAGAATTTGGGGAATGAAGCTTGTGACGGGGTGCATAAAGTGCTGGGTATGGTTCCTGTTGTTAATCATGGAAGTTATCTTGGTTTGTCAGTGATTCTTGGAAGGTCAAAAAATAAAGTTTTTTGCATGGTTATTGATCGAGTGTGGAAGAAAATTAAAGGCTGGAAAGAAACTTTGTCTAAAGAGCGCAAGGAGGTCCTCCTAAAAGTGGTGGCCCAAACTATTCCCAACTACATTATGAGCTGCTACAAATTACCGAAAGAAATTTGTAAGAAACTCGAAGCTTTGCTTGCCAAATTCTGGTGGGGTGCCAAGGACGGAGTGAGGAAAGTGCACTGGATGAGTTGGGAGAGACTCTCTATTGCAAAATACAATGGTGGGATGGGATTCTGGAGGATTGGGGAATTCAACAAGAGTCTGTTCGAAAAGCAATAATGGAGATTGTTAAATGATGAAACATCCCTTTTGGCTGGAGTATTCAAATGTAGATACTATCCTAGGGGAAATTTTTTTGAGGCAAAATTGGGTTTTTCTCCAAGTTATGTGTGGAGGAGCCTTTTGAGTGCAAAGGAGCTGGTGGAGAGTGGATCTAGATGGAGAATTGGAGACGGCTCTAAGGTCAAAATTTGGCATGACAATTGGATTCCGACCAGCCCAGGATTTAAAACACTGAGCCCCCGACGAGGTTTTGAGGAAAACGCTACGGTAATTGAACTTATTGATCATGATTTGGGGATGTGGAAAAAATATGTTCTAAGTGAAGTTTTCAACCAGAATGAGGCTGAGAAAATCGGTAGCATTCCCCTTTCGAGCATACTTTGGGAGGATAAACGAATATGGCATTTTGAAAAGGATGACGAATATTCCGTTAACCATTATCTCAAAGACCTTAGAAAGAAGGAAGCCCATGGCCGCTCTTCACTGGTAGCAGCGTGTGGAAAAGGTTGTGGAAAGTTCCCATTGATTCCAAAATACGAAACTATGTCTGGAGAGTCGAGAAGAACATCCTCCTTACAAGAATTAATCTTCTGAAAAAAGGTATCGATATGGATCCTACTTGCCCCTTTTGTTGTTCGGCATTGGAAACTCCAAAGCATATTTTTATGGATTGTGTTTTTGCTGAAAGAATATGCTTTGCACCCCCGTTGGGCCTCCGTTTGTTATCGTGTGATGATATTCTGGACTGGTTGGAGTGGATCCTTCAAAGAAAAAATAGTTTTGAGATCCAAATTTAGTTTACCGCGTTGTGGAAAATTTGGCTGGCTCGGAATTTATTGATTTTCCAGAACAAATTGTTTGATCTGATGATTCTAGCGAGTGATATTTATGATAGGGTTGCGGAATATAATAAATTTTTCCCACACTCAAAGGCGAGGTCCAAGAGGGTGGGTACGCCGTTGGCGGCCTCTGTGTATGATGCGTCAAATCTTGTTGCAACTGATGCAGGATGTTTTAAGGATGGTATGGTTGTCATGGGTTGTGTTATCAAAGGGACAGATATCCTGGTTGCAGCCTGCAAGCGTGAATTTATTCACGTTTCGGCTTCGACAGCAGAAGCTCTAGCATTAAAGTGGGCGATGAAGATGGCAACATCTCTTTTTCTTGATAACATCGTGTTCTTTTCTGATGCACAATTTGTGGTCGACTGTATTAACGGGTGCGCTCATTCGGCGGATTTGAAACCCATTGTGATTGACCGTAGGCTTTTACTTTATAGTTTTAAATCTGCTTCTATTTTGTTTTGGACTAGAGAATGTAACTTAGAAACTCACCATATGATGGGTGTAGGTAGAAGCTTAGGAAATAAATGGACATCATTCCTTCCATGAGTGATGGACCGTTTTATATTCGTCATTCGACTTTGTTGGTTTAATATTTGTCATTAAAAAAATGTCTTACGCATTAAGTTAAACTCTTTTTTAATAGATTTATAGAGTTTGACCGATAATGAGCATGATGGAACTCATAAGGTTTGATAATAGCATCGAGCTAGATGATCTATCATTGTCTTTTCCATAAATATGTCTGAAGTTTGAAGAATATATGACTTAAAAAAAATATGTATTATAAACCGATACATTTCTTGTCATTTCTGCTAGGAGTATGTAATTTTTTTTATTGAATCATTTTTTTTTTTATTGATCTGCTAGGAGTATGTAATATGACACTTTAAACCGATACATTTTCTCTTAATTTTTTATAGTTAAATGGTTCTATTAATGAAAATTATCAAATAACCTTTAAAAAACTTTATAAATCAAACAACTTGTAATTATGAACTCTTTAACAAGTAGTATTATAGTCATGATTCAGCTTGTGGAATATCAAATGATAGATCTTATTTTAAGATATATGTGATTATTAGAGTTTGACCTAATTTATTTTTATAAAAATGATTGGTAAAATAAAGAATATCACTCTATATAAACTCTTTCAATATTCTATTTTCAACCAATATATAACTTTAACATATTCCTAATAGTGATTCATGGGGATATTGTTAGGTTGAAGTGTACCTTTGAATAATAAAATATTAAATTTAGAGAAAATTTGTGTACTTTTAATTTTGACTGAAAATGTAGCGTTTTCCTTTATATTTTTGGCGAGTTGATATTATTAATTCACCCTTCTCTAACTCTCAAATATTTTGACCCCTGGTTTACTTTGCTATATACTAATAAAAAATTTTAAAAAAATATATCTTATTTAATTTTATCACCATTATCATATAGTAATGCTAATATGTTCTCTAAGCAAGAATGTCTTAAATTTTTTAAAGTCTTTTGTAAATTAATTATAATTTAATTGTGGCAAAATAAATAAAGGTCTTATTTTGTAATAATTTAATATAATAAATATTTTATGAAGTCTATTTAGCTATATTTGAACCTTGACAAATTTGACTATATGCGGTAATCCGCCTTGCACGTACTCGAAGATGTTTTTAACCTTAAAAATATATATTAATATATTTTAAAAAATTAATAAAAATATTAATTATATATTTTAAATAAATTTAGTATATAACTTTTAAAATAAATTTTATTTTATTTAACTACATGTTAACATTACCCATAATTTAACAATAATTATCATGTTCTGTGCAAGAATACATACATTAATTTAACTTATTTATGAAATAATAAATATATTTGTAATTACTATAATCATATAAAATAACTTAAATAAACTAAATTAATGATTTTTGTTTGACTGAAAATTTGGTCTCATGCTTTCTTCCATTGTTTAAATAAAATATGACAAATAAAAAATCCATTATTTGATAGACATTAATATAAAGATATATTAATGTTATTTAATAGTTTAAGTTTCTATTATTTAAAACATTACTTTTTTTTATTTTGATTTCCCATAGATTTTATTCATTGTATCGATGCAAGTGAATTCGAATTTTCTAGATATTATAACTGTGGGTATCTCTCTCTCAAAATCTACCTCCACGGGTAAAATTTCTTAATTTTTATATCGCTAAACTTATAAGTGAAATAATGTAATGCATGTTAAATAAAAATTATAATTTTATGTTATATATATGAATAAAATTGATGAGAAAATAGAAGAAATGTAGTGAGAAAAATAAAGAAATATAGTAAAAATTATATTTAAATTTTAATTATTTTTCCTTACACTTTTAGTCTTTATATTAATGTAAATGGATTTTTTTACTTTTTAAACCCAAAATTTCCATTTGTGGTGGTTTCTTTTCACCAATCTCTTCATAAATAATCTTTTTCAATTTCAAAAACAATCTCATTCATCATAGTGTGGTCGAGAAATTTATCATATTACGGTCAAGAAGAGGATTAATTAGCAATCTACATTGGTGTAAGTTTTTCTTTAAATTTATGCGACATAATTTTATGTGTGTTGATAGTGTGATCATAGTGTTTATTATCGTCTTTTATTGTTTTGATATAAAATATATTCTTAGTATTGAAGATCTTTATATGATTAAAAGATCTTTGTATGATTTGACTTATAAATCGTCTAGTGGATCAATCACTCTTTCTTACATGTTTATGTTATAATGATAATGTACTAATTCATCATCATTTATTAAATTATTAATTATGTTCTTTGTTGTTTAAACACGATGATTTAGATCACTCACGTGTAATTTTTATAATTTGTTTTTGTATATTTTAATGTATAAATCAATAATTTTTGACATATATCTATGTGGAAACTAAATTGAGTTTTGTAGGAATTAGATCCATGGGTGACTACTTTGAAAGGAGAATGGATTATGGCATTGACCTAAACATTCCATTGGTTTCTCAAAATAGCACTCAAGTAAGTATTCCTATGAATGTCACATACATATTAATAATTCATGTAGCAAGTTAATAGGGTGTTTTATATCATCTAAAAGTTAAATAAAAGTTGGTATGTCACTATCCTCGTAGAGGTGTGCTATGTATACACTAAATTCACTTACATCATATATACACCGTAGCTCTTTTCAACCCATTTTATTGTGGCACAGAATCCAATGCAAAAGAATAATTATTAAAAAATTAGAAAAGCAAGTCAAACTGTATAGACATACGGTGTAGTTGTAACTTTTTATGTAAGCCTAACATTTCTCATCCTAGTAAACAAGCTCTATTTATTAGGTTTTTATATTTGAATTGATTCATTGATATAGAATTGGCCTCTAAAATAAATGGTGTGATTCTTGTTGAGAAAAAAAACTTTTAAGAAACAAAATGTAGGGAAGTCCACGTTTATTAGAAAAGTTAAGATGTGAGTATATGTAAGTGTAAGAACTCGCATATCTATTATCTTAAGATTTTGAGTGAGTATGTGGCTTGTCTCTCATAAAGGTGTGTTACTTATAAAAAAGGATCTAATAAAAATGCTCTCTCGTATTAACCTCTCGAATTGATATTTCCAATAGTGGTAGCATGAATTTGGTTCGAGTTAAGGGACCGGCTGACTTGTATCGAAAGTATTTCCACATGGTTGTAGGTGAAAGTATCTAGTTGAAGAGTGTCAACAGCGGTAAAAGTGTATGTGATGAAAGAGTTTCTGCTTGAGAGAGAGCATTATGGATAGACTCAAACTGTGGTATCATAAGCCTGGTTCGAGTGAAGGGACCGGCTCAATTATATCGAAAGTATCCTCACATGGTTAAGGGCAAAAGTGTTTCGTTGAAGAGTGTCAACGGTGGTATAAGTGTATGAAATGAAAGAGCTTCCGCTTGAGGGAGCATTATGGACAGACTCACACTTGAGGGGGTGTTAAGAAAAAGCAAGTGTTAGTTAAGAATTTTGAGAAATAAGGTGTGGATAAGTCTCACATTGATTAGAAAAATAGATACTTGAGCATTTATAAGTGGGATAATCCACACACCTATCACATTGAGATTTTGGATGAGTATGTGATGTGTCTTTCACAAATGTGTGTTGCTCGTAAAATAAATGCTCCAATAAAAATTCTCTCTCGTGTTGACCCCCCAAATCAATAGCTCCACATTTCTTATATAAATTCGTTTTAGATCTTATCTTTATTTAATATGATATTTAATTTTTTATTTTTAAAAGTCATATTACTTGTTAGATTATGTGATATAAGTAGTGGGTGGTCTATTAGGTAAGATCATACCATTAATTTTTTATATTGAGTCTAACTCATCTTTAAAAATATGTGTAAACAATGTATATTGTTTAATAAATTATTTATTTAAAGTGTTATGAGTTTCACATTATAAAAGATATATTTAAAAATATATTGTTTTTTGACAAAATCTAAAAATATATTTATAATAAAGAAAAAAATCATCTTACATGTTGGTTTTGTAAGATTTGAATTACGCTTTCCAAATTATAATATAGTATCAGAATTTATCCCATATTTATTTGACGACATGCTATTATGTTTATGTCATTAGACCATTCATTATTTATATTCACGCATCAAGTTCAATAGTATTGGCATCAGATGGTGTGTTAAGAGTCTCATATCGAATGAGAGATGGTCTTTAAATATTTTTATAAGTAGGAGTAATTCTCACCTTACAAATCGATTTCGTCAGATTTAAACTAAGCATTGCAAATTTTAAGCTGGTATCATAACTTATCCAAGATCTGTTGCACCACTTAAGTTTTTCTCAATTCTGACATTTATGAACAGAACATGATGAACATAAGAGCTGCATACAAAGAAGTCCATCAAACTACTGCTACTACAAATGTTTCAACTTTGGTCACAAAACAAGGCTATGTTGCTAGATCAGTTTCTCACAATATTCATGTTGAACCAATGTTTTTCATTGATTCTCTCCTTGTCATTGCCAACCACGGAGTCCCAAGAGATCCTGGACGTCGCCGCTACCGCCGCCATGGACAACCTCGTCCAGCTTGTTCAACTGATCCATTAAGATTTTGCACAAATCTTCATTGTATGACAAGAAAAACTCCCATGTGGCGCTCTGGACCTATTGGACCAAGGGTATATATATTTTGTCACAAATTTATTTTTATTTTTAATTTTTTAATAAACAATTTGAACCTAATGGATTTCGAACCTGAGACCTTGAGAGAAGCACACTCTCATGACATGCATACATCATATAAACTTAAATTAACATCATATTGACATGCATATATCATATAAACTTAAATTAGTATATTTATTTTGTTGAAGTTTTAATTTGCAATTTTATGTGCAGACTTTGTGCAATGCTTGTGGAATTTACTATAACAAACATGTGATACGTGGAAATATTCCTGCAATTATAATCCATGAAGATGGATCTTCATCTGTTTTTGTTCCACCAGCTAAATATTTGAAAATATATTCTTCAACTTCTTAATTAGGATGAGATGTGGAGCTACCAACTCTTTTCATTGTTTCTCTTGTTTCCATGTTTTTTAATAAGTGAGAGAATGGTTTATTCTCGTCACATTATTTTATAGCATATGGTTGTTTTTTTTTTAGGTATAATAATAATTATTATATTGTTGTTTTTGTTGTTGGACAATTTTATATGATTGGTGATCCATTGAGACTAATAAATTGTTATAGAAAAACATCTAAATAATGTAAAAATAGTTGTTAGTGTATTATTGGTTTTATTTTTGGAGTGGCTGATTTGATTCTAAAGATATAGAGATGATTTTGATATGTTTGAATATTTTTTAATATAATTAATTTTTTTAAAGAATCCAAATATTAAAATAGAGTTTGGAGTTTTGGAAAATATTTGGAGTTTTTATTTTAATTTGGTCAAATTTTTGAAAAAAAGTAATTAGCCATAATTTGATATGTCTATTTGTCCATTGGTAAAATGTGCATTGTAGTTTGACTTAAAATTGACCAAAATCTTGTTTAAAATTAACAGAGTCTGTTTGGATGAACTTATTTGAATTTATCTAGTTTCATAAATTTTGTGATATTATTTAAAAGATTTAACAGCTTAGGTCACTTTTTTTAAAGGTTGAGTTCTTCAAAAGTTTTAAAGAAGTTGCATTCTTTGAAATTTTCTAGAGTTAGGGTATGGACTCTCATAAGGATTTGATTGGCAAAATGTTGAAAGTATTTTATTTCTTGTTGTTTGGTGGTGAAATCATCAATAACAAGGCTGAAGGTGAAACTTAATCTTTTTGGATTCAAGATGATTTTGCAAGAATAATCTCACAAACAATAAATAAATAAAAGAGAGAAACAAATATGCAGTGTAAGAGAGTACCTATTTATAGGGAGTGTGTCCTTTGATATTTTGAGCGTGTAGTCTAGGCAAACATTAAGTGGAGATTTTGTTAATTAAAAATCAAATCAAAATTCTTCCTTTTGGTTCTCCTAATCGATTAGCTAAGTGCTTTAATCGATTAGATTTGTGATTTCTTCTTTGGCAATATCTTCATAAATGCTGAGAGTTGATTTACTTGAAGCGCAATGCAAGTTTGGATTTGATTTGTAAAAAATGTATTCCAGGCTTTTCTAATTGGATGGAAAACATGCTAATCAATTAGGTTTTCATAGCTCGACTTTCTTTATGCATTGTTGGGCTTTATGTTGTCTTTTTTACTTTTCAGCACCCATTTGCTGGAAAATACTAAAAGAAGTCATCTTTAATGAAGAATTAAATTTGATGGGTAAAAATTTAAGGAAATTTCTTTGTCCACCTCCCTATGGGGGTCACCCCCAGCGAAAACTCCAATTTACCCCTGCTTCGGAGATGCATCTCCGAAGTATTTTTTTTCTAAATTTTCCCAGACTTCGGAAGTGCATTTCCGAAAACACCAAATGAGGGGTGTTTTCGGAGATGCACTTTCGAAAACACCTTTTTTTTTAGATTTTTTCAGACTTCGGAGATGTATCTCCGAAAATATCCCAAAAATTGGAATTTTGATTAATTCGGAGATGCATCTCCGAAAAAACCTCCCAAAGTTAAAAATTTTGGGATATTAATTAATTCACATATCATAAATTTGATATAATATAATTTATGAGTTATGAATAATAATAATAATTATATATTTTGCTATAATTTAGGAGTAAAAAAATTAAAATGATTTCAATTACAAAAAATATAATTTTTCATTTAGTTTAAAAAAATGTAAAAAAGATTTTCTCTAAATTTTATTTAATGAATAAATTTTATATTTAATTTTATATAATTCAAAATTTACTTATTTTTAATTTATGTAAGTTAGTAAAATAATTTTTAACTTTAAAATTGTTTAGGAAATTTTGATTCACCTTGATTTTATTGATTCACCTTATTTTATTGATTCATCTTGATTTTATACCTATTAATTGTATTGATTCACCGTGATTTTAATTTTTTAATAATTACTGTATTTTTTCGGAAGTGTATATCCGAAACATTTCAAGACCAAAAATTGGAATATTTCGGATATGCATCTCTGAAGACACCCCTCAAGGGGTGTTTTCGGAAGTGCATCTCTGAAAACACCTTTTTTTCATGTTTTCGGAAGTACATTTCTGAAATCACCTTTTTTCTCATAAAATAAGTGATTTCGGAAATGTATTTCTGAAACAAGGGGCATTTTGGGAATTTCGCCAAGGTGATCAAGAAAGTAGGGAGGTGGGTCAAGAAATTTCCAAATTTAAAACAATTATGTTAAGGGTTTAATCATATTCCCCAATTATTTTCAACCTCAAAATAATGTTTACCTCCTTGTTAAGAAATATTGACAATTGTTTCCCAAAAGGGAAGAACACCTTATGGTATATCTTTCTCTATGCATCGTTGGATGCGAGAGTTGGTAAATCCACAATAGATAATTCTGTTACAAACTTATTCATCCAACTGATCATTTTAGATCATCAATTTGAGATATTTTCTAATATTTTGTTTTGATCACAACAGTTGACATTTTCTATCATCGTTCATCTTTGGAATCAAAGACTTACATAAATCGTGTATACTTCTAGAGTATATTGACGCTTTGTAGAGCTTTCTTAAATAATCATTAAAGCTTCAAGATTCAAAACGTACCTCCAAAACACTTAATGTAACACCCCGAAAATTCCTATTTATTAATTTAATTAAGTTTTAAATTAATTATTTGAAATTAGCATTTTATTGGAATTATTGGGAAATTATAAAATGTTAGTCGTTGGGCCAAATGGTGGTGTTAGTAATGTGGGGGTGCTAAGTGAGTGAGCCCATTACTAATTTATTTTATGTTTTCATAAAATAAAGGAAAATAAGAAAAAGAGTTAGAACGTGAAAAGAAGAGAAGCTGAAGGAAAGAACTGAAGAACGTGAAAGAGGAACCAAAGAGGAAGAGGACCAAATCAAGAACTTGGCTAAGGTAAGGAGGACTTATCTGGTTATCTTCTATTATCGGGTTATAGGATAATAGTACAGAATAGGTGTATAATTTGTATCGATTGGGTCATACAATAGATTTAGGGATTTGGAATGTTTGGATGATAATTGTTCATTTTGATGAAATCTAAGATGTTAGTATTGTTATGATGTTAATTGATGCTTGATATGTGTATTATAATGTGTATCGTGTGATGTATGTGAATTCTGGTCTCTTAGAATCGTTCTGGTATGATTAGAATGGAATTGAAATGTCTGAATTGCTGTAAATCTGCATTTTTGGGGTTGCAGGTACGCAGTAATCGGTTACCGAGGGTGAGGTAACCGATTACCGCTGTGTGAAAAGGGTAGGGATTGCTGCCTGGGAGGCAGTAATCGGTTACTGAAAGGGGGGTAACCGATTACCCATACAAAAAACATAATTATGATTTTCGTGAAATACGGTAACCAGTTACTGGCCTTTGGGTAACCGATTACCACTGATGGTTTTTGAAAAACGGAAAAATCTTATAAAACTCATAACTTTTGAACCGTTGGCCTGTTTTGTGTATCGTTTCGAGCAGGGCGAACATTGTGAAATAATCTTTGTGATGATTGATGATGTGATTGTATTTTAATGATGCATATATATATATATATATATAAACATGCTTGATGATGATGATGATGATGAATCGAGTATTAGATGATGTTACTCATAGACTTGACGATTGTATAAGTATGTTTTATATATGTTTGCATGCATTCATAATCATTGTGAGGTTGTATCCATGATAATGCGTTGGATCAGTGAAGGGCATGATTCTCATTGTGTGGAATCTATGCTGGCAGGGCCGTATCTTGACGATGTTGGATCGGTCGGTGGGTTATTCCCATTGATGATGTTGGTACCACATGCATAGTGTCATTTCATTCATATGCATGATTTTTATAACATGATTGGATGTTTTCCAGTGTTATGAATATTGATGATGTGTTGGTTGTTTATGATGATGAAACTTGTCTGAATATCTTTTTATGATGCAATTTGATGAATTGTGCGACTATGATGTGTTATTATTCATAAATCTATAATATTTATTAATTATGATGAGACTCACCCTTACACGTTGTCATTTTCAAATTAAGGATAACAGCTTTTCGACTTGGTGAGGATTAGCTCATGAGTCAGTGCGTTTAGTTTAGCGTCAGGTGTCATGCTCTGATATTGTAACACTATGGACGCGATGTTTTTGAGTTTATGTTTTATACTCTAGTTGTTATTTGATGTTTGAAGGATAAAGTTTTAGAGATGTTAAACTTATCCGTGTGACTTAATTTCCACCGTGTTAACATGAAGTGTTCTAATTTTATGATGATTCCCTTAATGAATGTATGACATGACGTATGATGTTTTATTAATTATTGAATTGTGGCACCCTTATTTTCATGTACTCTGAAATAATCTATTTAATTGCCGCGGGCTTTTAGAAGGGTGTTACAATAGTGGTATCAGAATATAGTCGGTCGTTGTGACCCGAGTCTTGTGTCAGTCTTCCCGGTGTGTATACGACTATGTACGAGTTAACTAGTCGATACTTTTGTTCTGACTGGATTGTTTGTGATTTAAGCAGAACAATGGCTGGAAGAGGTGGAAGAAACGATGATGGTATCGCTGAGGCTCTGGGCATGATTGTTGGTGTGCTAGGAGGGAATGTAGATGGAACTGGGATTGGTGCTGACCGGTAATTGGGGAACTTTCAGAGGAACAATCCTCCGTTGTTCAAGGGTACGCATGATCCCGAAGGAGCTCAGAAGTGGTTAAAGGAGATCGAGAGGATTTTTAGAGTCATTGATTGTGCTGAGAATTTGAAGGTGAGATATGGTACTCACATGCTGTCCGAAGAAGCTGATGACTGGTGGATGGCAACTAGAGCTGAACTGGATGCTGATGGTGTAGCTATTTCTTGGGCTGTGTTCAAAAGAGAGTTTTTGAGGAGGTACTTCCCTGAAGACGTTCGAGGCAGAAAAGAAATTGAATTTTTGGAGCTGACTCAAGGTAGTATGACGGTGCCAGAATATGCTTCGAAGTTTGTTGAGTTGGTGAAGTACTACGTTCATTACAACAATGATGAAGCTAGTGAATTCTCAAAGTGTATCAAATTTGAGAATGGTCTTCACAGTTAACATATCTTTAAATAGTTAAGGTTAATTTATTCCCTCAAAATTGATTAAGTTATGTATTTTAATCAAACATGGGTCACAAGGTCCATGGTATGTTGCATTTTTTTGGTTAGTACACAATTATTGCATTATCTAACAACAAACGAATTTATTTATTTGTTTAGACATGTTAAGATTTACCTATAAGTTTATTTAAGAATCATGCAAAAATAAAAAAAATGATTTCAAAAATAAAAAAATAGACATCCTAATTTATGATATATTTATTTAATTTTGACAAAATGTCAATATTTATCAATACATTTTATTGAATAACATCACATAAAACACACGCATTATTTATTAATTATTATAACTCTTGGATCTTTAAGAGATGTATGAAAGCACCACAAGCTCTACACACATTCACTTGAAGCACTAGTACCTACAAAATAAAAACAAATTTATATAGAATATATTTATAATATATATATACATTTATATGTATACTGTAATTAAGAAAAAAAAAGACTAAATAAACGATAAAGAGAAAATAAATACCATTACTTATGTGAAGCATCGGAATTGGGTGGTGGATGTCTGCATTGATCAAAACAGTCTGACATGCAGATATTATAACCATAAATTACCTTAAAGTTACACTTAAAGTAACACTTAAACTCACATTTAAATACCGACTCTGACTTAAAAGCTTGAGATTGAGTAATGCATTCAACTTGAATTGTAAATATCATTATCATCAAGAACATCAGAGTACATTTTTTAATTTGACTCATTGACATTGCTCTTATGAATATTTTCCTTTCTCAAACTAAAATTCACAACTTTGTGATATTTCAGAGCCGCACACTATTCACTAAACAAAACATTTTTAGACCATTATTTATAGCTGCCAATTTGTTTTTTTTATTGCATTTATGGTAAAATTTATTTAAAAACTTTAACTATTCAATAATTTATGACAGTTTAGCTATCATTTAGAAAAATATCTAGATTAAAAATAAATTTTTGTGTAGACAAATATTTAAATTAATAATAGATTTTTTTCCGTATACCATTTCTTAATCAAAATTTTTGGATCACAAATACCATTTTTCATATAGAAAAATATCTCAATCAATTGTAAATTTTCGTATAGAATTTTTTTAAAATTAATAATATATTTTTTCCGTATGCAAATATTATTTATGTTTAGGTATCATTTAAAAAAATATCTTGATCATTATTAAATTTTCGTATATAAAAATATTTAAATCAATAATAAATTTTTTCCCGTATACCATTTATTAATCAAAAATTTTGGATCAAAAATACCATTTTTTAATATATAAAAATATTTAGATTATTAATAGATTTTTCTCATATACAGATATTATTTATGTTTAGATATTATTGCAAAAATATATGAATCAATTGTAAATTTATGTATATAAAAATATTTAAATCAAGAATAATTTTTTTCCCGTATATCTTTTTTGAATAATTTTTTTTTGAATCATAAAAACCATTTTTTAATATATCAAAATATTTAGATCATTAATATATTTTTTCCATATACAAATATTATTTATGTTTAGGTATTGTTTACAAAAATATATGAATCAATTGTAAATTTTTGTATATAAAATATTTAAATCAATAATAATTTTTTCTCGTATATCTTTTTTGTTTAAATTTTGTTTGGATCATAAATATCATTTTTTTGTATATAAAAATATTTAAATCAATAATAAATTATTTCTCGTATACAAAAAATCATTTACAAAAATATCTGACTCAATAGAATTTGATACTAATAAAATTTGATTATAAATAATATGTTACAATTGAATAAGTAATACACTTTTTCAAGTATATATATATATATATATATATATATATATATATATATATATATATATATTTCTCCTATTTAAATGATAGCATATAATTATGAAATGACATCAATAACTTATAATTTTTCTAATATTCAATTGTGCAAACACTATTTTAATTGTATAAACTTCATTAATGACATATATTAATATAATAATATTTTTTATTTTATTCAATAACACACCTTTTCAAGTATATTATTAAATTCATTTTAATTGAAATAATTTTATCAAAGTAAAATTATTATTAATTTCTTTAAAAAAATTGTATCTTAAAATAAAAATTATTACAAAAATATCTGAATCAATAGAATTTGATACTAATAAAATTTGACTATAAATAATATGTTACAATTGAATAAGTAATACACTTTTTCCAGTAGATATATATATATATATATATATATATATATATATATATATATATATATATATATATATTTCTCCTATTTAAAATGATAGCATATAATTGTGAAATGACATCAATAACTTATAATTTTTTTAATATTCAATTGTGCAAACACTATTTTAATTGTATAAACTTCATTAATGACATATATTAATATAATAATATTTTTTATTTTATTCAATAACACACCTTTTCAAGTATATTATTAAATTCATTTTAATTGAAATAATTTTATCAAAGTAAAATTATTATTAATTTCTTTAAAAAAATTGTATCTTAAAATAAAAATTATTTCAAATTATATTTCTTCGCTATTAATATTCAATTTCAAAATTAATTTTTAAAAATGAAATATTATTTTAAATTTAAATTACCAATCATTTAAAATGATCATAATAATCCTTTTATTAAATTATTATAATATTATTTATATATATATATATATATATATATATATATATATATATATATATATATATATATATATATATATATATATATATATATATATATATATATTTATATATATGATATTGAATTAGTTATATTGACGTATTGTTATAAGCATAGATTTAGTCATTTTTAATTATTATTGTTGAATTATAATTATAATATTTTATTTTTTATTTTTTATTTTTGTATAAAAAAAAGGAGAAAGAAAGACTTGAATTCAAAAAAGTGAAAAGTGAAAAAGTTAGTTGAGAAAAACTAAAAAAAAAAAAACATTTTTTAACCCAAATTATTACTTTAGACAAAGCTAACAAAAGAGTATTTTTGTGATTTTCATAACAACAACAATTTTTATATTATAGATGATTCTTATTCTAGAAATTTTGCAAGGGACCTTTATCTTACCCCATTCTTGAAAATATTATCCTTCTTAATATTATATTTTGATCTATTTTAAAATATATTCAATAGATCTAGATCTTTTTTTTTTTTTGTGTAATTATAAATATTAAGATTATAAAAAAGAAACAAAAAATAAATTTAATATTAGATTTTAATATATATATATATATATATATATATATATATATATATATATATATATATATATATATATATATATATATATATATATTCCTTTTAGATATTAATAATATTATCTTAAGTATTTTTTTATTGGTTACAAATAGGAAGAAAAAGTATTTTATTATTATTTTTTTTTTTGGAAAATAATACTTTGATTAACCAAATAAACAAGGGAGTACACAGCGTAAGTCTAACAATGTGGGCCTTGAGTAAGGGACTAAACCATCCTCTAAAAACAATCTTAGAGAGGATTTCCTTGATAACAAACTCTCTATCTAATTTCTTCCCAAAACAATTGTTGTTCCTAAACATCCAAACACCATATATCGTCTCCGTAGCGGCCAGCTTTAATAGTGCAGCTTTCCATCCTTTGCCAGTCCCATGTTTAAAAATCCAAAAAAACTCCTCATCCCACCCTTTAGGTAAATGTGTCACTTGAATCCACTAGAGAACCATCAACCATATTGTCCTTAGCTCTTCACATTCAAACAATAGGTGTTTGATGGTTTCCTCTTTGCCACAAAAGCTGCAATCAGTATTATGCAGCATACCAAACTTTGCTAATCTGCTCTTAGTAGCCAATCTATTGTGGCAAGCTAACCACAATATGACTTTTGCCTTGGGTCTCACATAATTGTTGAGCAACAGTTTATGCCAATACACAATAGGACCAATCTTCATGTTGGTATACATCAACGTTATATGTTATCTACCCTTCTCTAGCATCGAGTTCCATTCAGCAGTGCAGCTAGTAATATAATCTCGTTGAGCAAGGATACTTCTCATAATCCAAGTACTATTGGTCTTGGTTTTCACCTCCATAATATTTACATCTTTGAGATAATATGCATGAATCCACTTAACCCAAAGGTTGTCGCTTTTGTTACAAAGGTTCCATAGCAGTTTCAGCATTGTGCATTGGTTCCATGTGTTGAGATCTGTCAGTCCCAACCCACCTTGCTTCACAGGCGTGCAAATATCAGACCAAGCAACCAGACTCTTTCGTTTAATCGTTTCAGTCCCACTCCACAAGAACGACCGACAAATTGAATCAATTTTCCTAATAACAGTTTTTGGAATCGGAAAACACTTGAGCCTCGAAGTAGAAAGTGTGTTTTCCTAGGATACAGGAATGCCATGAAAGGAGCTGTCTTATATGATATTCATAATCATGATATACTTGTTTCTAGAAATGTCACACATCATGAACATATATTCCCTTACTCAGGAGATCATAATCCTTCTTGGTATTATCATATGCATGTAGAGTCTCCAGTTAGTTCTGATGATTCAGTTTCTCCTAATTCTGTTTCAGTTCCTCATACTGCCAACATTCATGATGATGTTCATATGGTACATTCAGACATCACTGAAACTGTTGAGCATCATAATGATAATATTGATACTTCCAATTCTGCACACGAGTCTGTCAGTAGTAGACCTGTTAGGACCAAGCATGCTCCTACTTATCTTTCAGATTATGTGTGTCATACTTTCCATGATCCTGCAGATAACTCTTGTAATTCTTGTACTAATACTCTTTATCCTATCTCTACTTTTGATTCTCTTTACCACTTATCTGAGTCCCATCGAGTATTCACCACCTCAATCACACATGATATTGAACCCAAGAATTATAAAGAGGCTTGTCTATCTGAACATTGGGTCAAGGCTATGGTTTCTGAAATTGAGGCATTACACAAAAACAAAACTTGGAATATTGTTGATCTGCCTCCTCATGTAAAGCCTATAGGGAGTAGATGGGTATATAAAGTCAAACATAAAGCTGATGGAACTATGGAGAGATATAAGGCCAGATTGGTGGCCAAAGGCTACAATCAAATTGAAGGGCTGGATTTTTTTGATACATTTTCTCCTATAGCAAAGTTGACTACTGTTAGAACACTTATAGCTTTTGCTGCCATCAAGGGTTTGTTTTTACATCAACTTGATGTGAATAATGATTTTTTGCATGGGCACATACAGAAGGATGTTTATATGACCATACCGGAGGGACTTCCTTGTGATAAACCAAATCAAGTTTGCAAATTATTGAAGAGTTTGTATGGTATAAAATAGGCAAGTCGAAAATGGTATGAGAAGTTAACTGCCTTACTTACTCAACAAGGATACATTCAATCTACTGCAGATTATTCCTTGTTTACTCTCAATACTGCCAACACATTCACTGCTATCTATGTAGATGACATAATTTTAGCTGGTAATTCTATGGAAGAATTTGATAAAATTAAAGTCTTCTAGGATACCAATTTTAGCATCAAAGATCTTGGTTTGTTGAAATATTTCTTGGGACTTGAGGTTGCTCATTCCAAAGAAGGGATCACTTTGTCTCAAAGAAAATACTGTCTTGATCTCCTACAAGATTCTGGTCTTATTGGTTCAAAAACTCCAACTACTCCTCTTGATCCTTCTATAAAGTTACATGCTGATGGTGGTAAATCTTTCGATGACATTGGTGCCTATAGAAGACTCATTGATCAACTTTTGTATCTCAACACTACTAGGCCAGACATCACATACGCTACGCAGCAGTTTAGCCAATCTCTTCACAGTCCAACAATGATTCACTATCAGGCTGCTTGTCGTATTTTGTGATATCTCAAGACTTTCCCTGAGAGAGGTTTATTATTCTCCAAAACCTCTGGTCTCCAAATTCTGGGCTATTCGGATGCTGACTGGGTAGGTTGCCTCGATTCTCGCAAGTCTATTTCTGGATATTGTTTCTTCTTGGGCACCTCTCTCATCTCATGGAGGGCAAAGAAACAACAAACTATATCACGATTATCATCTGAGGCTGAATATAGAGCTCTTTCATTTGCTACTTGTGAATTGATTTGGCTGACTTACTTATTGAAAAAACTTCGAATATCTTGTTCAAAGCTTCTCGTGCTATACTCTGACAGCCAGAGTGCTCTGCATATCGCATCCAATCCGGTGTTTCATGAGCGCACCAAGCATCTTGAGATTGACTTCCATCTAGTTCGCGAAAAGCTACAACAAGGTTTGCTCAGATTGCTTCCTATCTCTACACACGAACAACTAGCAGATTTTCTCACCAAGGCACTACCCATTGCTACCTTCAACAAGTTTGTTTCCAAGCTTGGGATGATTAACATATACCATGCTTAGCTTGAGGGGGACTGTTAAGAAAGATAATTAGCTAAGTGATTAACTAGTTAAGTTTCTCTCTTTATGCCTTTTATACTTTCCCGCCTCTTCTCTTTTTCAAAATTGTATATAAGCCAAGTTGTAACACTTTGTATGGTTGAGATGATTTTCACCTTATCAATGAGAATTATCTCCTTCTTCTTCTTTTCTTTTCACTATTGCTTCTTGCAAATGCTTAATTTCTGTTATTCTAATAGTTGTGCTAAATGAAATCCAATCTGAATCGGTGTTGTCGTCGTTCCGATGAGTTCCGATTGGTGAAGCGGTGTTTGAATCTAGCGAGACTCTGTTGTACCTGAACAACGATTGCAATCTCCGATTTGGCGACGGTATGCTTCGACGACAGTCAGGGTAATATCTCCTTGTTGCTCCTGCAACGCTTCTGTTGTTGGTTCAATCGGAAGTTGTTGCAGAGTATCGGTAATGTCATAATGTAGTCTACCATGCGCCATGTTTGAAAATGCGAGTTGTTGCAGAATTGTTCTGTTATTTGCATTTTGATGCTGCTATTGATTGCTCTTGCGATCTGTTGTTTTGCGTGTTGCATGGTTATGGTGGTTTTGTTGGAGAATCTGCGGTCTTTGTGCGGAGTTTCCGGTGACGGTTTGAGTTGTGTGATTGCAATTTAGCTTTGACTCTGCTTTGCGTCTGATTGTTTCTGAATTTACGATGTGAACTTGAAGTTTGTTGAATCAGCTTGACGTTGCGGTATTGATGCGTTTCGATCGTTTGAAGCTGTTCGTTGAGTTCTGATGGTAATCGTTGTGACGATGAGTGGAAACATCGCTTCATGGTCCTCTCCCTTCAAAACAAATCTGCAAAAATCAAACCACAAAAAAACACAAAGAAAAACAAACTCTCAAACATCTTTTTCTTTGTGTGACTCTGTATCTTGTTGTTATTGATTATGGACTTTGTGGTTGTCTTGTGCATAGTCACACAATTCGCAATTCGTTTCGGTACGTGGTATGAATTCGGGTACGCGCTAAGCGACTCTTAAAAAATTAGGTTCGCGAGGGGTATACATAGTCGGTACGCTATTTGGGTACGCAGTACGTTTAAATATAATAATCGGTACGCTATAATTAAAATAGTTTAGTTTTTTAAGATACAAAGATTAGTTGAGTGTTAGAATAGTGAGAGATAACATAATAGTCAAACATATAAAAAAAGACAATACCTCTGAGTCCCACATCGGATATGTCTTTAACTTTAAGAATCAATACATCTATAAATAAAAGACAGCTTTCTTGAATGAATCACCGAAGTCCACTTGCATTTGTATACATGCTCAGTGACTAAACGGTGATAGTTTAATATTTTTTTCACTTTTTGAGGTTTTTGAGAGTTAGTGGGGCATGCCTGATGCAACAATATAACTCCAAAATAATTTGGTTTAAAATTTTTTTTATGTTGTAGATGTGGTACGTTGGTTCTTTTGTTTTGGTGAATTTTAGGAGAATTCACGTGAACCCGGTTCACAAAAGTACCGTGAACCGGTTCGCACGAACTAATACGCAATTCTCTATGTAACCTGACGAATTCTGTGACTATGGTCTTGTGTTTATGCTGAGTAAGGGATTTTGTTATGGGATGTGAATGTATTATTCACAAATTTTTTGGATGAATTGTTACTGTGAACAAATACGTGAAGCAACGTGAAAAACAAAATGGTTTCTAGAAGAGCGTTAGGTTGATGGTTAGAAGAGTACATGAAATTTACTATTGACGGCAAAATATGAAAGACATGAAATTACTAACAAAAGTTTGTTAGTGGTATGTACAAGGTTACTTTTGTGTTGCCGATGAAAACTTTGTACATGAGAGGCATGAGAAAGTAGGTTATAATGGTTGGTGGAAGAAAATTGTATGGTTTCTATGTACAACTAGGATTAGGATTGTTTTTGTGTATGTGTGAGATAGTGGTCGGTAAAAAAATCGGGGGTCCCCTTCATCATATAATTTTTCATGAATTTATAATATAAAATTAGGGTTATTTTATGGGCTTTCTAAAATGCAAGATGGGCTCCTTTCTTTTGTACCTAAAAATATTAGTAAGAGCAAAACAAATAATACAATTAAAGGAAAAAGGACAAAAATACTAGTAAAAATGATTTAATAGTTTTAATTTAAAATTCAACTTAAATTAAAATTGAATTAAATATTAAAACTATAAACCTCAATAAATAGTGAAATAAAAATAAAGCTATTAAATCGTACAATAGAATAAAAATGCGTAAAATGAACCTATGCATGAATTTTTTGAATTTTTTTTAATAAATGCAAAGTTATGTCTAATGAAAGTATGAGAATGATATGCAAAACATAAACCAGTGGAAATAAAATCAGGAGGGAAAATTTCGGGGTATGACAACAACCAACATTAGCCATTAACCAATCTAACAGAAGAACCAAATTGTCACTTGAATTACATACACCTTAAATCTTAAACCTTTGGCTCCGAACGTGAACTAGGGGTCCAAACAAGTTAAGCTACCAATGTTGGCTGTAGGTGCAGCAAGACCAAAATCAATTGTATCTTCCCCATATGTATCAAAGCTATAGTCCAAAGTGCATATTGAACCACCAATAAAATCCCAATCCAACGCTCAATAAGCACACTAGTGGTGATAACTAGTCGATGATTCACAGTCCCAAAGTGAAATTCATATCCATTTAGAGATGTAAATGTGGAACAGGGCCAAGAACATATTACATAAAACTTAAACCCATAAACCAATCTTGCACAAGGAAGCACCAAACCACTAATATGGAGTTAAAATACACATAAACATCCTAGTTGTAACTTGCAGTGCAGTAATTGACAATAGTGTGAAGTACCATTCAGCTCTAGAAAACCACGAGTAACCGTGACTTCATTTTTCAACAAAACCTACAGCAATTATTTGATTCAAAGCATTCATGCAATACAAAATGCAGTCAGATTCATAGTTGTAGCATAATAACCTCTTCATGTAATAGCAATAACAACTAATTGGAAAACAACGTCGAAGAGAAGAGGAGTAAAATGTCGTTGCAGTCGCAATATCAAAGCGGTAACCTCAACTATCTTCGGTCAGGAAATTTCACAAACACCTTAAGAGCACTATCTAGACTCACCAAAATATCCAAAATGCAGCACCATTGTATATTAACCTACTTCCAAAATGAATCGGCTAGCTCCAGAGATTGACTTTTTACACATGTAGAACAAGAATCTGATACAGAAAAATATCACAGCGTGACAGAAAAGGATGATGATGATCTTGATCAAAAGTGAAAACAACAACGATTTATAGAACTATATCTTTAAAGGATCATGAAATCTAGCAACGATATTAATGATTATTTACTGCGATTTCAAAGAATCAAAAGGACATGAGCCAAGATTTAAATCCAGATCAGCATGAGATGCATAATCTCAGAAAAATCATCAATAAAAAATGAAATGTAATCAAGAACCATAAGAATTGGTAATAACAGAGAGGGGAGATCGAAGTATGAGAGCCGAAGTTGCAAATCGGTAGAAAGTGCAAAATCGAGCTGAATTAGACGCAAGAATCAATATGAACTTGGGAAAAACATAATAAAGTATAGATGAAGATCTGAAACGGGCAAAGAGATCAAAATGAAAATGGAATCGATAAACAAAAAGCAGAAATAATGAAATCCAGCGATGAGAAAATTGGATTTTCTCAAGAAAATTGCAGCAGAAAAATCCTTCAAGGCGGATACCATATTTGCTCGATACAATATTAGGAAACATGGCATCCATGGAAAGAAGGAGAGAAAAGCTTTACACTCTATATTGATTGAAATCAGAATATTACAAAATGGTGAAAAGTTACCTTCTAATAAGGTGGTTACATCTATATACTATTATCATACTAGGAGTAATATGTAACTAGTCTCTATTTCTAATAATATTATACATACATATTTTAGTTTTGATATATATAAGCCACTATTTTTTAAGAGGTTATTCATATATAAGTAAATTATTGATTCCAGAACTTCACACTTAACAGGCTACTCATGACTAAAATACGTGCTTTGAATATATATAAGTAAATCATTTGATTCTTAACATATCTTTAAATAGTTAAGGTTAATTTATTCCCTCAAAATTGATTAAGTTATGTATTTTAATCAAACATGGATCACAAGGTCCATGGTATGTTGCATTTTTTTGGTCAGTACACAATTATTGCATTATCTAACAACAAACGATTTTTTTTATTTGTTTAGACATGTTAAGATTTACCTATAAGTTTATTTAAGAATCATGCCAAAAAAATGATTTCAAAAATAAAAAATAGACATCCTGATTTATGATATATTTATTTAATTTTGACAAAATGTCAATATTTATCAATACATTTGATAGAATAACATCACATAAAACACACGCATTATTTATTAATTATTATAACTCTTGGATCTTTAAGAAATGTATGAAAGCACCACAAGCTCTACACACATTCACTTGTAGCACTAGTACCTACAAAATAAAAACAAATTTATATAAATATATTTATAATATATATATATATATATATATATATATATATATATATATATATATATATATATATATATATATATATATATATATATATACTGTAAAAAAGACAAAATAAACGATAAAGAGAAAATAAATACCATTAGTTATGTGAAGCAGCAGAATTGGGTGGTGGATGTCTACATTGGTGAAAACAGTTTGTCATGCAGACATCATAACCATAAATTACCTTAAAGTTACACTTAAAGTAACACTTAAACTCACATTTAAATACCGACTCTGACTCAAAAGCTTGAGATTGAGTAATGCATTCAACTTGAATTGTAAATATCATTATCATCAAGAACATCAGAGTACATTTTTTAATTTGACTCATTGACATTGCTCTTATGAATATTTTTCTTTCTCAAACTAAAATTCACAACTTTGTGATATTTCAGAGCCGCACAATATTCACTAAACAAAACATTTTTAGACCATTATTTATAGCTGCCAATTTATTTCTTTTTATTGCATTTATGGTAAAATTTATTTAAAAACTTTAACTATTCAATAAATAGACATTTTATTAAAAATTTATACACTTTTCAATCACTTTTATAAATAAATTTGATTTTTTCAATATATAATTCAGATACATAATTTGTTGAATAAAAAATTGAAATTTTTTTGTCATAGTGACTAGAGGGTAGGAGTGGCAAAACGAGTCGTCCGTCCTGCTCCGTTTTAAGTCCGTCAAAAAGAGAGCAGAGCGGGAAAATCTGTCAAATAAATTGGGCATAAAAATCATGTCCGCCCAGCCAAAGTGGCGGTTGGTGGAGAGCGGGCTTGCCCGCTTATTTTTTAATTTATTTTTCTTTCATTTTTTTAGTAGATTAATAAAAAAAATTATCTTTCAATTAATTTTTTCACTTATTTTTTAAAATAAATTTTTAGAAAGCATCTTTTAAACAAATTTTACCTAAAAAAATTGCATATATTTACAAATAAATGTATAAAATAAAACCATCAAGAATTTGAATTACTAGAATTAAATAAAAATGTGCGACTTAAAGCGATACGAAATTAACGAATAGATGAGGTAGACTTAGCGGACGAACTTTGGCAGAACGAATTAGGCGGACGAAGGATGTACGGGTCGGCTCGACAAGTCACTCCCCATTTTGCCACCCCTACTAAAAAGTGTAGTATTGTTTAAAAAATTTAGTATTTTCTTTAACTATTATTCTAGATATTTGCCAACTTTCCATATAATAACGATTATTGTTCTAGAAATTTTGCAAAGGAGCTTTATCTTACCCCCACTCTTGAAAATATTATCCATCTTAATATTATATTTAGATCTATTTTAAAAAATATTCAATAAATCTAGACCTTATTTCTTTATAATTAAAAAGATTAAAATTTTAAAAAAGAAACAAAAAATAATTTTAATACTTGATTTTATATAAAAGAATAGGATCAAATAACACCAAGGTGTTAAAGTTTAATTTAACATCAAATCTCAACCGTTAATAGTACTCGATCAAGTGATCATATCATTAACCTAACTTTTAGGAAAAAAACTAGGCTATATATATTTTTTTATTATTTTATTTTATTTAATATGACTGTTTTAACGGTTGAGATTCTTTTAACGGTTGAGATTTGGTGTCAAATTAAAATTTAACACTTTGGTGTCATTTGATCCTATCCCATCCATATATATATATATATATATATATATATATATATATATATATATATATATATATATATATATATATATTTTCAATTTAGATATTAATAATATTATTCTTCTTAATTATTTTAGGGAGAAAACTTATCTACAATTCCTTAGATATGGTTTATACTAATTTTCAATGAAAATATAACAAATGTACTTAAATATCATTTTGGGAGTGAAAATAGGAAAAATTGCATATGTGGAGAAAGAAATTATACACTTGTCAAATTTTCATTAGAAAATAGTATAAATTACACATAAAGAATTGTATCTAAGTTTTCTCCTTATTTTATTATTATCTATATTAAAAAATATTCAATATAATTTAGATTTTTTTTTAAATTGAAGAGATTAAAATTTAAAAATTCAAAAAATCAATTTATTACTATGTTTTAGTATAAGCCTTTAATTAATCACAATTTAAAAAAAAGATTTTATTTATGTTTAAAATAAAATTAAAACCTATAAAAAGATATAAATAGTTTAAATATATTTTAGAAAAAAAATTGACTCATATAAAAATGATTTTTTATATTTTGTTTCTACACAAAAATTCCCAATTTATACAAAAATTGTCATATTGTTTGTTGAAAAACTACAAGTCATTGTGTTAAAGTCTAGTTGTACTCGCACGAGACAAACCTTGATACTTAATTATATGTAGTATTTATAATAACAGAGTGTTGAAGCATTGAGTCTTCCTTTCAAATGGTGAATCGAAGATTCTAGTCCTCTTTCCACAAACAAAGAACCTTAGAGTTATTAGTCTTCAAATTTTATAAACAAAGATTTTACCACAAAATAACCTTGAACCTTTTAAAGCTTTAAATATCGGAATTTGTTCACGAATCTAACCTTGGCTTTACCACGAACTAACCAAGAACCTAACAGATTTTACCATAGCCTAATATCAAACCTATAAATCTTTTAATATTGTGATGAGCTTGAACCTAACCTTTTATACTGGGATGGGCTATAACCAAAAAGTTGGTGACAACTTTTATACGGGTTGAACTTTTGAACCTAAACGGAGACTGAATCACATAATCTCAAAACCAAAGCTTTTTAAGGGTATAGCTTCGAATCCAAAAATAATGCCTAAATGTATAATATTCAACCAAGGTGTAAACAAAAATTCCCTTGGTGAATTTAACAATTCTACCCTTACATAAGCTTAACTTCCTCACTCACAAAAGGACTTTCTCAAAAAAAAAAAAACACAACTACTAAATTTTTAGTGAGAGGAAGTAAACATAAAAGAATTTTAGAGAGAGTGATAAGTGTGAAATGAAATTCATTTTTTGGATGATTTGAAATGAGGGGAAAGTACCTTTATTTATAGGCTAGAGGTTGGCACAAAAACGAAAATAATTTTAAGGCTTTTAAAGACTTGTCAATCAATTGGTGCATATTGCCAATCGATTGGTTACCCATCAATCGATTATCAAGCTCAATAAATGAAAGGAAATATATTTCATAATTGCACATCAATGTTGACCTAATATCTTAGAACTCGATTATGAAGTGAGCCAATTAATTAGGTTGATGTGTCAATCGATTGGCAAAGATAATACTTTGGCCAGAGTTATTCTAATAGTTCCTAACTCATCTCACACAACTTCAAGGTACTTTTAAAAATATTTTCTTGATGAAAATAAGTTTGAGAATAATTTTATATGTGGTGATTAGCCATGGACTTTCATGAGAATCCCTTATGCTTTAACCATGTTCACTCAGATGTGTCGAGACAGTGTTTCCATAAACTTGAAGTCTTTCCCAGATACTTCATTCTTATATACACTTGCTTTAGTTTACTTTAGGATGATGCTTGAGTTACATTCCATTAGTTTGTCATTATTATATAGTCAAGTCTTTTATAAAACCCTAATAGTTTGGTTTGCCTCTTTAACTTTTTTAACCGTTTATACTAGACTTATCACTATTTATCATCATTAGTTGCTATCATCAAAGTTGTTGTCTTTATTTAAGGCATGTTACTGAGAAGTAACCTGTAAAACAAGGTTGCAAACCATATTCCAGGAGATTAATTACAACATATGAACAAGGAGATAAGTGTTGGTGAATGAAGAACACACACTTGTTTCTCTTAAGGTTCTTGGGAAAATAGGTTTCTTAGTTCTTGGTGAATGTTCAGAGATTGATCAATTACATAAATTGATTAAGCAACTCTTTTTGTATCTCCCTTTATCTCTCTAGTTCTTTTGTTCTTCTATAAAAACACACAATTATGTAACAAGAGATTGTGTTACGACACATTTTTAGAGATCTTTGTCATGTATGTTCACTCTATGAATCATAGACAAAAAGAAGAGATAGGGAGTAAGTGGTACTAGAGGGTAGACACTTCTCAAAAAATGGAGGAGGAAGGAAGGGTCTAGCGTGGATATATGAAATAAACGCATCTGGATATGTATCTCCATAAAACTCCCAGAATTTTAAATGAATTTTAAATTAAAGGTGTTTATGGAGACGCGTCTTCGGGTTAATCTCATATGCTTATTGAGATGCATATCCATATTAAATTTTGGCAAACTAAGGGTGCCTCATTAATTTGCGTTGAGAAAAGTGTAAAAAAGTTGCATCCGAAAATGCATCTCCAAATACTATAGAACATTTGTAACTTTTCACCATGGTGAATGAGCACCCCTAAGAATGGAAAAAGTAATCCCCTTAAAAATTAGCTTTTGAAGAATTTAAAATTGGACCATCATTGGCCAATGTGTAAAAAAATTGGATTTATTTTCAAATGGCTCAATTATTATTATAATTCGAATAAACTAAGTTACGAAACCGAATCCGAAAAAACCAAACCCAACAAATCGATAATTGGACCAGATAGAATTAGACTTGTATTCCTCAACCAATGGTTAGGCCGATTGAGGGTTTTGGGCCCGAAACCAAACTGACCCGACCAATTGCCAAACCCTAAAATATAATAAACATAGATTTAATATTTTTTTTATTACAATTTTAGTTTTTACTTTAATTGTTGATGGATTTTTTTTAATGTGTAAACCTAAATTTTGTATTTGAGGTTTATTTTCACCGCATTTCTTCATAAATAAGCTTTTTCAATCTCAAAAGCAATCTTATTCATCATATTACGGTCAAAAAAGGGATCAATTCGCAATCTACATTAGTGTAAGTTTCTCTTTAATTAAATCTCGATTTCTATGCGACTGAATTGCGTGTGTGTTTATAGTGCGGTCGTAATGTTTAGAGTCTTTAATTTTTTTATATAAGATGGATAGTATTCTTCATCTTGAAAATCTTTGTGTAATTAGAAGATCTTTGCATGATTCGACATAAGAATCATTCAATTGTATTAATCATACTCTTATACTTTTCTTTATACATGTCGATGTTATACCAATAAAGTACTAATTTATTTTCAATGATTGAATTATTAATGGTGTTCGTCGTTGTTTAATCGCGATGATTCAAATCATTGACGTGTAATTTGTTCGGTATATTTTAATGTATAAATCAATAAATTTTTTGTATTTGTCTGATTTTTTATTTACAAACGTGGGTGGCAACTTTTTTTTTTGTCATATGTTGTGTTGATTTTTATTTATTTTCTACAACTTTGTTGACTCTTTTCAAACTTTAACTATGTTATTGCGATTGACTTTTTTTTTGACAATACAGTTGATTTTTAATTGTGTTATTTTAAAGAATCAACTAGAAAATTCACATAGATTGACTACAATATAACATCTTAATTTTCTAATTACTATCAACATTATTCTTTTAATTGACATATATATGTGGAAATTAAATTGAGCTTTGTAGGAATTGGACCCATGGGTGACTACTTTGCAAGGAGAATGGATTATGACATTGACCTCAACATTCCATTGGTTCCTGAGGATAGCACTCAAGTAAGTATTCCATTGGTTTTTATATTTGAACTGATTCATTGGCATAAAATTGGCCTCTAATATAAATTGTGTGACTCTTTTATAAATTTATTTTAGCTCTTATCTCTATTTAATATGATATTTAAGTTTTTGTTTTTGCAATTCATAATATTAATTAGATGTATTGATATAAGTATTGGGTGGCTCATTGGATAAGATCTTACAAATTGGTTTTTCTTTTGTAAAAATTGAATTAGGTAATCCAAATTCTAAGTTGATATAAGAATTTATCCAAGATCTATTTTGTTGCATGTTGTCATGTTTTTTGGTTTGGATTTTAAAAGTAAAAATGTTAAAATTCCACATTGATTTGGAATAGAGGAAATGCTAAATTTATAATAGAGGTGGCTCATACCTCCCATTACTTTAAAGTTTTGGTTGAATATGTTGTGTCAAGTTCTCCTGACTTCTTGCGGGCCTCGCTCCCCTGACTTCTTCCAACAAGTGGTATTAGAGTCCTGGTTGGCTCGATGGGAGAGCGGAAGTAGATCCTAATGTGGTGGGTTTCAAGTGTAAAGTGTTAAAGTCCCACATTGACAAGTAATGGAGGAAATGTTGGATATATAAGAGATGTGACTCATATCCCCATTGCCTTAAGATTTTGGTTTTGGATAGATATGTGGTGTCAAGGTCTCTTGAATTCTGGATGTATAGCCCGTTGACATTTCTGAACCTTGCTCCCCGGACTTCCCCAACATTTTTGTTATCTGGTCACCCATTATTTACATCCACGCATCCACGCTTTAAAAGTAGAGTGTTATATAATAAAAGTTGTTTTCATAAGATATTATGATAAGCTCGTTAAATAAACTGAAAAATAGCTTATGTGCATGTCCTATGATTCTTTTATAAATCTTTATATGATATAAGACTTAGTTTTTCTTAATACTAATGTTTATGAACAGGACATGATGAACATAAGTAATGCAAACAATGAAGTCCATCCAGCTGCTGCTTCAGATGTTTCAAATTCTCGTACTTATCATGTTCAACCAATGATTTTTATTAATCCTGTCCTCGTCATTGTCAACCATGGAGTCCCACCAGACCCAAGACGTAGCCTTCATCGTCGTTGCAAAAAGCCTCGTTCACCTGATTCATCAAGATTCTGCACAAATCTTCAATGTATGGCAAGAAACACTCCTATGTGGCGCTCTGGACCTATTGGACGAAGGGTAAATAAATACTCTACATGTAGAATTTGACTTTGATAATTTTATTCGTGAACCCTAAACCATATATGAAATTTTATATGCAGACTTTATGCAATGCTTGTGGAATTTACTACAAAAAACATGTGGTACGTGGAAATATTCCGGCAATCGTAATCCATGAAGATGGTTCTTCATCTGTTTTTGTTCCACCAACTCAATATGTGGCAGGAGGTTCTTCAACTGCCTAATTTGGATGAGATATGGACCCATCAACGCCTTTGTTTCCATTTCTTGAATAAGTGAGAGACTAGTTTCATATTATTCTCATCACATTATGATTTTGAATAATTATGCCACTGTTGTTTTTTATGTTTTTGTTGTTGAAAAATCTTATATGATAGTTAACTATTGGAGACTAAATAACTCCGACTTCCCTACACGTATTTTGCTTAAGTGTTGCATCTTTGAATTGCTTTAATGATAAGAACTTCATTTCAATCTTAAATGTGAAATTTTTAATCATGACACCATATTCATTGAACCTAATTACAGTAAGTTTATATTCATCACCATTATTATTTTCTAATGTATTATTAAGTTTATCTCTTAAGTAGTCATCTTTTACCACATGTTATTTTTCATATTTAGTTTAATAAAGCCATGTGTTAGGGGTTCATTGGCTTTTAAAATAATTCATGTGAAGCTTTTATAAATTATTTTTATGTCTTGTCTCTCATTAATATGAGACTTAATTTCTCTTTCTACTATCCATATTATTAGTTAGATGTATAAGTATATGTAATTATTGGGTGGTTCATTGGATAAGATCTAATTCTATATTAATTTTTTATATTTTAAGACTAACTCATCTTTAAAAATTGACTTTACAATAATGACTTGTTTAAATAAATAACTTATTTTGAGGGTTAAGAGTATTGTATTAAAAAAGTTATGGTTTGAAAATATATTTATAAGTTGGGGAAATTTTCACCTCAACAACCTGTTTTGTAAGAATAGAATTAGGCAATTCAAATTCTAATTTGATATCATAACTTATCTTAAATCTGTTTAGCCACATGTTTCAGCTATCAGATCGCCCATTATTTATATTCATCCATCCAGCTCGTTAAAAATAGTCATGAGAGAGAATGTGTTAAGAGCCTCATATTAGATTAAATATGATCTAAAAATATGTTTATAAGTGACAAGTATTCTTCATCTTACCAACTGAATTTGTAAGAGTCGAATTAGGCCATACAAATTCTAAGTTGGTATCATAGCTTATTTAGAACAGTTGAGCCACATGTTGTCGATTTTTCCCTAGCGTTTCACTCACTATTTATATTCTCACACCAAGTTCATTAGTATTGATTGTGATACAATATGTTGATAGTTTGACATAAGATGGTATATAATCAAAAAGTATGTTTATAAGTGAGAGAAACCATCACTTTACAAAATGATTTTGTAAGGTTAAGTTATCCATACCCCAAATTGTAATATAGTATCAAAGTGTTTATAAGATCCATTTGACCACTTGCTATTGAGTTTCTACTATCATACCATCCATTATTTACATATACAAACCAAATCTGTTAACACTAGTCCTAAAAGGGTCTGTTAAGAGTCTAACATATTAAAGAATATGGCTTGAAAATATTTTTATGAGCGAAGACAATCTTTAGCTTACAACACCATTTTCTAGGATTGAATTATGCTCAAACAAAATTATAACATAGAAAAAATTAAAATGTTTCTATATAATCTATAAGTTGTTTTCGTAGGATATTACGATAAGCACGTTGAATAAACTAAAAATAACTTATATATATGTTATACGTTGTTTTCACAAATCCTCGTAAACAATGTAAAGAAGGTTTGTGATAGTAAATAATTTCAAATGAATTAATTAAAATAGATTCAGAGTGTGTCACTCTTTAATAAAGTTATTTCAAATTTTATATCTATTTACATATGAGACTTTCATAAAAAGAACCTGGTGAACATAAGTGATGCAAACAATGAAGTTCATTTAAGTTTTGTTGTTGAAAATGTTTCAACTTTTTATATAACAAAACTCAGTTGCTAGATCAATTTCTCATGATGTTCATGTTTAACCAATGTTTTTTATTGATTTTTTTGTAAGAACCTAATAGGTTTGTTAGTGGAATTGACTCTATATAAAGAGAACATGTGTTTTTCACATTGGCTTTTAGTGGATGTTTTGTTGAGTAAGAAACATATTGTGTCTTTGTTGTGTTCAACGTTGTCATATGATATTTTCTACCATTCTTTGAGAGACAGATTTGTGGTTTTCTTTCGTTAATTTTGTCATGTTCTTAATGCTAAAGACCTATAAACACTTGGAATAGTATTTGAGGGAAAGTGAGGGGTTCTCGAATTCAAGGGGCTAATATGAAAATCATGAGAAGTATTAGAAAAAGGGACCAAAACAGGTGTAGTTCGGATAAGATTTTAGTTTACTATTGACTACATATTATTATTGAATTTCCTTTCCACTGATTTATTGTCCTTAAGACATAGTTTACAATTGCACTAAAAAAGGTTAAAAATTTCTTGTATCTTTTATTTATTAAATTTTTTATTTATTACTTTTTTTAATCATTCATTTATTATTTCAAATCATCTTATCTCACATATTGATTAAACATTGTGTTTGACATCTTGTCTCTTATCAAATAGAATTATATATATATATATATATATATATATATATATATATATATATATATATATATATATATATATATATATATATATATATATATCCCTTTAATATATAATAAATGATTATCTAATCATTTCAGACATATTAAAAAAGTATAAAAGCTCAATACCTGACAACCCTTAGTGATCAAGGGATGTTTGAGACTTTAGGGTATGTTTAAGGGATTATAGCCATATCACATAAGGGGTGGGAAGCTATGTGTGGCTAGTATTTGTTTGAATGTCAGATCGTCTTGGATCCTAGGCATATATGGAATAACAACCACTTTTAAGAGAGTATGGTTGGATTCCCTATGAATTCTTCCATAATGTTGTAGGTTAAGGACATGTTATATCCTAGGTTTATACTTTAGACGAGTCAACTATGAAATGGGCGATATATTCGAGGAAAAGGTGTCACGTCCAAGAAACAAGTGCTCGATCTAGAATATGGGAAACTAGTAATGCTTTACGGGAATGTCATTACTTTCCCCCCTTGTCTCCATTCATGGATACTTTACTAATATACCAATACACAGTCCCTCAAGCACGAGGACTTGGAAAGAGAAAAGTGACCCAGCCTTACCCTCTTCACTTTTTCTGAATGAGTCCCTCTAGTATGAGATGAGTCACTTATGCTAAAGGTGAGTCTCTCATTAATAATGTGAGCCCTTCATGCATAGGGAAAGTTTTTCATGCGCAGTGTGTCATACCCCTAAATTTGCCCGTCTTATTTCATATTCAAGGGTTCAAGGCTCAATGGTTAAACTCAAGTCACTCTCTCCTAATCAAAGGCTCAAACTAGGGTTTTTTAACTAAAAGTCAAACCCAACTTTGACCGGTCATAACTCTCACATGGTTTGTCAAAAATTATCCAACCAAAGCCTATTCTCAAGGAAATTTCATTCTCTACAACTTTTATGTTGGGCCCAAGATCAAGAAATGCACCATTCAAGAGATATGGATAAAAACATTACAGGTCCTCCAAAAAGTCAACAAGAAACACCTCTTGGGTCAAAGCTCATAACTCGGGCATGGAAGCTTCAATTGAGATGAAACCAAAAAGGTCATTTCGAGGACTCTTTGAGCTATCCATAAAGTCCTAGAATGCATTCATATGTTTAGAATTGAAGGAGATACAAGGCTTAGAAGTTGGGCGATTTTCAAGATGTGCATGAAACCCTAAGTGTTCCAAACTTGGTTTTTTAACTAATGGGTCAAGAATTTGTATTTCAAACACATCCATGACATATATAAAGGGCCATAAAATCATCCTCACAATTTTGGTATTTTTTATTTATTATTCATATTTATTTGAATTTAAAAGCAAATAAATGGAATAAAAATATAAAATTATTGAATCACTTCATATGGTTTTGATTTTAATCATTGGATGACCCAAATTAAGAGCCCTAAATCCATTCTTCTATTCTCTATTATTTTATTTCTTTTATATTGAATTTTATTCAATTAATTTCAATTTAAATTAAATAAATGATGGAGATATTCTAAAGAATGAACAAGGATAATTTTTCACTCAAGTCATTATCATAATATCGTTGAGATTAGTTTGGTTTGATGATAGAAAAATATCGGATAAAAATAGAGGAAAATCATGAGATTTTAATCAATTTTCTTTCTCTTTTGATAACCTAATATCCAAGCCCAAAAAGAAACCCTAAGGGAGCCATATATATTCTAAAAATATTGAGGGATTAGGGGAGGACGAAATTTTGGCCAAGGAGCTAAGGTTCAAGAATACAAAATTCCAAGAAAAGGTGCAAAAGTCGTGTTCAATTTCTAAGCATCCCCTATCAATTTGAAGCATCCAATCGCACTCATAAGGTCCCCAGGAATTGATTCAAGCATCCACACGACCCCTAAGCTCCCCAAACACTAGTTATTCATCTTCATCTATGGTAAGGTTCTTGAAATTTGTATTCTTGGTTTCATGAGTTACTAACGTATTCGAGGTACATAGTTGTGTTCAGGAGGTCATTTAGGACAGATGCAACGTAATACATGTGACTCTAATGGCCTGGATCGGAGTCCACCATGATTAGGGCAAAAGCTTGGAGGAGTTTCGAACTGAAGGATACAGACGTTTTCAGATTGAAAGGAGTGCACCATTGGAATCGGAACGGCCGAATTAGTGGGTCTGTGTTATTCTTTTTCCGCTTTTGGTTCTTTTTGCAGGTTCCACCGATTGATGCACGTCGGAGAAGATGAGGAGAACCACCGCTGGTGGTGGTTTGAATCGTGCAGTGCCCGGTCAACGCTTCGTTGGAAATTCTGGGTCTTCTGATTCGTTACTCAGAGGATGTTGGGGCCCACGCGTGTAATATTTTTGAAGAGCCCATTAACTTTTCTATTTCGTGTATTTAATATTTTCTGATCAATAGCTTAATGACTAAAAATGCAATGGTTGAGTTGGCAAAGGGTGATGGCAGGTGACGCTGGTGTTGTGGGTTCAATCCCCATGCCAGACAATGTATTTTTATCTATTTATTTCACAGGATCCCATATGCGCGCTCAGGATGTGTTCACCATACATCCTCATACAGCAGCCATTGGATCTTCTATCATCCAGATCTAACGCACCAGGATGAAGGCATATACCATGGACTCTCAATTCAACCACATGCGATCCAAGCCAGGTTCCTTTTATATGTTTGTTTATTTATTTAATTATTTAAATTAGATGATAATTATATATTGTTTAATTTAACTAATTTATTTAAATTATGATTAGGATATAAGATTAGGTAGATTAAATTAGGATTTAGGATTATTCTGATTATCCGACCATCTCGATTTAATTTATTCTAACCAAATTTAAATATCAAAAATCACAATAAAAGGTTTACTCTATTAGGGTTTGCCCGATCCCATTGCCCATTGGGCGCAACATTAACCTTCGATTAATTCTCTCCTCGACCCGACTAAATCTATTAGTCGCACTAGACGAGAGATAAAAATAACACAAAAACAATAAAGTCTAACTTCCCCCTTAACGGATAAATGGCGGATGAATATCTATTTCATCCCGCCTTCGAATTAGTCGACTCTCTATGTCGTACTGATCAAATATCTGAATAAAGCAATAAGATATAAAATTCAAAACACATTTAATTTGCTGCCCGCGACGAACAATCTATCGATCTGAGTAACCAGCAATGCCCCATAATCCGTTAGCTATACTGACCAAATCTATTGGTCACCGCATCTAATGGTGCCAAATCAAATCAGGGTTGTATGCCAAACCTCAAAAAACTTTTCCATATTCAAATCAATTTCAAAACTACGATAGGCCATTCAAAAAGCCTTTAAAAAATTTCAAATCACAACTTCGATCCTAAGGCGTACAACCCTGTGCCCGAACTACGTTGACTCTGATTCTCCCTAAGGAGATACGTAGGCACTTGGATAACCAAGGCGAGTCCCCCTCCCTAAAATCTCAATTTTTCCCCTATTCAATTCCTTAGCTATTAACCTTAACCTTTAGCCATAAAACTTGACCCTTAGATTCAAAGCCAATAGGAAAGGGTTGAGGGTGCCTAACACCTTCCCTCGACCTGATTATAATAACTTACCCCGATCTCTCAACTGCGTAGGGTTTCCTATTCGCCCTTCAGAATAGGTGGCGACTATAGAATCTTTATTTTTAGGGCAGGTTGCTACATAGGGAGATCCCCTCATGCATAGGAATATTCTTCTCTTTCTATGGCACCAAAGTGGTTGTTTGTGGGGGGGCTAAGTGACCCTAGGTGCCTTTCTTGGTAGAGCATTGTAAAAATTCTACTCCAACCATTACAAAGGTTGGAAATACATGTTATCAAGAGTGAGGGGATGAGATGGATCCTCCATACTCACTATTGAGGCAGATGTGCCCTTATATTTTCTCTGGCCTTGACGATTAATCTTGTGGGGATCACTGGGTATAACCTTGACTACCTTTTTATTGATGAGGTGGAATGGTCTATACTTTGGATGACTTTAAGGTCATGGAGTCCCGTACCATGATCACTTTGGACCAAAGGAAGATAAGTATATGGACAGATACCTAAGTAAATTTTATTGGTAGTGGCCCTTGTTTGAGATTTTCTAGGTGGTCATGCAACTCATATTTGTTATTCTTCGTTTGCATAAAATATTCAAAATTTCCTTATATGAGAGGATATAACTGTCATACCCCAAAATTTGCCCTCCATGTTCCATTCACAATGATTCAGAATTCAAGATTCAATGCCAAAGCTTTGCTCAAACAATCCCCAAGATCCACAGTCAACTGATTCAAACCTGAAGGTCAACTGCAATCAAAGCATGATTCAAATTAGGACCATGGGTCAAACATCAAGTATAGAGGAGTATAACCATCATTTGATCAAGAATGATCATGATTCCATTAATAGAAACTCAGAGATGAACAAATACAAAAAGGTTCAAATTAGGGTTTCTTAGGAGAAAGTCAACCCAACTTTGACTGGGCATAACTTTCACATGGAACATCAAAAATTCCTCACTCAAAGCCTATTTTTGAAGGAAATTGGATTCTCTACAACTTTGTCTCTCACAAGCCAGGGCTAGAAATGATTCATTTGAGAGATACAATGCAAAAGATTACAGGTCATTTTCAGGCATCCTCCAAAAGTAGTTTTTTCCCAAAGAGGATATGATCAAGATAAAAGCTCCAAATGAAAAATATATTCCAAAGTGGCTTGTAGAGGACCTCTTGAGGTTTCCAAAAAGTCTTAGAACTCCCTCGTAGCTTAAAAATTGAGTGAGATATGATTGATCAAAGTTGGGTGATTTTGGAGGACTAAATGTGAAAAGAGAAGGTTCAAAGTGAGAAATTTCGCAAATGGGCCTATGGTTTTATGATACAAACTTGGTCCACAAGTCATTAGCATGTCCAAAACAAAATGCCACGAATTTTAACCTTTTATTTGATTTTATATAATTTTTATTTCATTTAAAAATGATTTAAAGTGATATAATGGAAAAGAAAATCAAATATTGAGTTAAAGGATTCACATTAGCCAATTCCAATCAGCATTTATTGCATATTGTCAACACAATTTCGTGCTAGCAAGATTGGAAAAGAGTGGATCATATTTTGGCCAAAATAGCAAGTTTCCATTAAAGTTCCATATCAAATTTTTCCAATTTTGCAAGAGTGGATTCAAGGGGCCTTGGGCTTCAAGTTTTGACCTAATACATTCTCTATAAGTAGCATAGACAAACCACACAAATAGGGGTTGGAAAATCTGGGCAGAGGCGCACAACCAAGAACAAGAAAACTCATTCAAAACCAAGAGTCGGTTTCAAAGAATTGGGGACTGTCAAAGAGATTTGAAGGTTGCAAGAGCTTCCTCAAGTGATTCTGAACGTGTTGGGATCATCACACTGCAACAACACCCCCAGATTATTCTCCATCGAGCCAAGGTATGTGAGTTTAAACTTACGATCGATTAGAATAACTTGCGCAAATCCATGGCAAATTGATGGTGTATTCTGATTATTATTGATGTTCTGAATGTTTCTGGTTGGTTTAATTGGGGTTTGTGTGTTTAAAACGTGAATCACCATTGTAGGCCGAATTAGGGTTCATAGGTTGGAATTGGGGCTTTTCGCTAGGGGTAAAATTAGGTTACGATAATGGGATGAATAAGTTCGCATGGTTCAGACGAAGGGTTTGGATAGCTCGCGAACAATTTATGTGCATGTATATGGTAATCGTTATTTTCCAGGTGAGTGTAGCTACGGGAAAAATCGTAGCAAATTCATGGCTGATTTTGCAGGTTTTCGCAGGTGGGCTGGGGACGATGATGCGTTGTCAGCACGTGATTCGTGAATTTGAATTGCGCGCGCGTTATTTTCATATGGGGTTACGTTTCTTTTATATTGTTATGGGTGCATGTTACCAACAAACGAGTCAGTTAGTTGGAGTGGTTAGAGAGCGCGTATGTGAGGAGGGGGACGTGGGTTCGAATCCTTCCCCCAACATTATTTTTTTCTGAAAACATTGTTTCTGGATTCAGCGCGTACGCATCTAGTTAGCTTACCATACACCCTCTCAATCTGACCATAGGACCATCCATTCAGCTAGATCTAACGTCCAAGATCCAGCCCCTATAACATGTACCATACTGACCACCACACAAAATCCAAACCCTAATAAAACTTAAATAATCTTTATTATTCATTTAAATTAAAATACTTTTTTAGTATATTTATTTATATAATAATTATTTTTTTTCAAATAAATTATTATATGATATTTATATTAAAAATACAATTTATTGTTCGCGCCGATTAAATCGATTAATCGATATGGGCAATAATGATTTTAATTAAAATGTTTATTTAATTAAAATAAAAATACTAATAATTTCTATTTAGTTAAATGGTTGCAACTATTTTTATTAGTTGTGATGATTAACTTTCTCATTTCCTCGATTTCTAATTTGTTATTATTTGTAATCGAATCAATCGGTTATGAGGGGTAACAATACGAAATAAAATTCACAAAAAATAATAAAATACAATAATCCGTTATTAGTGATAATCGAATCAATCGATTTGAATTGGTAATGGTACAAAACCCCTAATCTTTTGACTATGGTGATCAAACCCATTGATCATTGCGGTTAATTGTGCCAAATCAGGGTTGTACGCCCAAATAAATATTCAAAACACACTAAAAACACTTCAATCAAATCATGGATTTTTATCCTAATTCAAAACTGCGATAGGCAAATCAAAAAGCCTAAAAACAACTTCAAAATACAAAATCAAATTCAATTCAAAGGCGTACAACCTTGCCCGAACTACGTTGACTCTGATTCTCCATAAGGAGATACGTAGGCACTTGGCAACAAGGCGAGTCCCCTTCCTCAAAAATCTCAATTTTCCCCCTGTCCAATTCTTTAGCTATAAAACCTTAATAGTTAGCCATAAATCTTTATCTTTGAATGTTAGCCTTTAGGAAAGGGTTTTGGGTGCCTAACACCTTCCCTTAACCCGAATATAGTATCTTACCCTAAATCTCTTAATCATTAAAGGTTTCCTATTCGCTTTGGTAGAATAGGTGGCGACTCTAAAGCTAAATTTTTAGGCAGGTTGCTACAGCTGGCGACTCTGCTGGGGACACTTAATGGTGAATTACTATACTCCTATAGGTTTTGGCAGAGTTTAGGTTTTGGCAAACTATTTAGGTTTGACAACTTTTTAGGGTTTGGCTAATTCGCCTTTTTTAGGGTTTGCAATTATTTATTTTTGTCTAAAAATATGTTTATATTTAATTGTTTATGTTAATATATTTATATTTAATTGCCTAATTGTTATATTTTTATATACACTACTGGCATTATGTAATGTTAAAACCCTAAGTGTGGGAGTTAACTTTGAGATCAATAGGGGAGTATGAATCTCCTACGAGTCTCATTGATAACTCCACTCGGAGTGGGTTGAATATTCGGAAATGTCCAAAACGAGGCTTGACTTTGTTGAGGGCAGGACGGGATATTTGGCTGATCTCTCCGGGAACCTACCCCAAAAATTCGAACCTCATGGATAAAATGAGTTGTTCCAAAATCCGAAGAGACGAAAAAGTCTCGGAGGCTACGAACGACCCCATGAGACCTTCTAGAACCCCCCTATAAAAAGGTTGGCTCCCAAGAGCCGCTACGTCGAACCTATGAACTTATGTGATTATGTGATATATGTATATATATGTGTTGATCATTTTTCTTTATTATTTCTTTTTCCATTCATCATACATCAGGGGCATTCTTGCATCATATTTTATTCAAAAAAAAAAGAAAGAAAAAAGGATATCATACATATCATGCATGGCATACGCATCATTTTCATGGCATTAAGAGAAAATTTCTCTTCTATCTCCAAAACAAGGGACCATTGGGAAGGATAATCTAACATCCCGCCCATATTATCAAACAAGGTTTCAGCAGAAGAAGTCAATGGATCAACTTGAACAGAATCAAGCCGCCCTTCGTGAGGAAGTAGATCAACTGAAGGTCAGCGTGGAAGAGGTTAAAGGAGGTATGGCTCAGATGCTAGAGTTCATGAAGGCCCTCCTAGACAAACAAGACAAAGCAAAAGAGGTTCAGTCTGGGGATACCCTGGTTCAGGATGAGATCCCCAATGACGAAAACCCGCTGCTAGGATTTGTTCCAGGCTTTGGCCCGGATAAGGACAAATCTCAGGCCCGATCTGTCAGAAGGGCTATCCAATTCCAAGAGAAAGGAGAGGCCTCCCAAGAAGGATTTGTCCCTCCTCCACAAACCAAAGGGGCAATCCGCACAGTTCGCATTCCTGCTAGCAATATCCCTAAGGATGATGATTACTTGGAGCAACAATACGGGGTGCAAGAGGCGGACAATGCAGACCAAGCACCTCAGACACAACAGTCTTTTCCTAACTCTAAGGAAGACTCCAAGGGTAGTGAACAAATCAAGGCGCTGGAGGAGAGACTAAAAGTGATAGAAGGATACGATGTCTTCGATGTGGATGCCTTCGAAATGAGTTTGGTCTCAGACTTGACCATCCCTCGCAAATTCAAGATTCCCGATTTCGAGAAATACAAAGGACTCACATGTCCGAGGAATCACTTGCGCATGTATGTACGAAAAATGGCTGCTTACGCCCACGATCAAAAGCTGATGATACATTTCTTTCAAGAAAGTTTAAGCGGAGCGTCTATTGACTGGTACATGCAACTAGAGAAGTCTTCTGTCCGAAGCTGGAATGATTTGGCCAACACCTTCTTAAAGCATTACAAGTACAACCTGGACATGGCACCCGATCGGATGCAATTACAAAACATGTCACATAAGAAGGATGAATCATTCAAGGAGTATGCCCAAAGGTGGAGGGAAATGGCTTCTCGAGTCCAACCTCCCCTAATGGACAAAGAACTGGTGGACATATTTATGAGCACTTTGCAAGGACCATACTACGACAAGATGGTCGGAAGCATATCTTCAGGGTTCTCGGACTTGGTAGTCATTGGTGAGAGAATTGAAGATGGAATCAAAAATGGGAAGATACAAGGGGCACCCTCAGGTTCCTATCACACAAAGAAGTCATATGACGGAAAAAAGGAACCCAACACTGTCGGAGCGATCTTGGTTAATCAAACACCAACACTACAACAGGATCAGCAAAAACAACAGGGTGGCCAACGCCCCTGGAGGTCCAAGCCAAAACGATCATTCACCCCATTGCACATGCCGCTGTCTCAAGCTCTACAACATTTGCTCAGTCAGAACTTGGTAACTCTGCTGCCTCCATACTCAGCTCCGGCTAACCCCGCTCCCGGGTACAAGCATCATGCTAGGTGCGCTTATCATTCAGATAGTCCTGGTCATGACACAGAGGATTGTGGTCCATTGAAGCACAAGATCCAAGATTTGATTGAAGAAGGGCTCATTGAGTTCGAAGATCCTAGCAAGTCTAACACCATAGGTGGCTAGAAGGAGGATTTCTTAGATCATTAGTTTTGTTTCCATTTGCAATTTCTTTCCGTTTGTTTAAACATTAGTCTTATGACATATGCTATGTACTTTTCAAAAAAATCATTAATGCATTGCTTACGTTTGTCTTGATTCATTCCTAGTGTTCTCACTATATTTAAAACTGTGTTTTTACTCGATTTTCTCGTTTGTGATATTCAACTCTAGTGGAAAGTTTTACACCTTTTGAGGGAGAATGACGAAAACGATACCACAATTTCATACACTACGCTTTCGAACAGACCGTGTTGACGATGTACAGGCATTTGTTCAATCCCTAAAATAGTGGAGATATAAGGATGTTAATCCCTCGTCAACCCCTTTGAGCCCAAAGAAGTAGGAGTTTTCCTTCATACAAAATAAAACCCTTAATATATAACCTGGGGTAGGGTAGCTGCTCAGTTAACTTAATTATTCCAAACTGTTCCTTTGAACATAACCACCGATGGTTCTCCGTCATGATTAAGCCTGGCAGTCAATATCCGCAAAGAAAAAAAGAGAAAGCAATGCAAAAGCCTGCTGAGTCAAAACCTATTAAGGAGACTTAGGCAAAATTGGGGCATCCCGCTGACTGTAGTTTTAAAACAAACAGTTCAGAAAAAGTTAGGGATAACAAAGTCGAAAAAAGGTTACTATGTACCTTCGACAAAAGGAAAATACTACAAAAAGGAGAATGACTGCCTTTGCAGATAAACCTTTGGTTTTTGAACCATCATAAATGTCAATGTCACAATTCCCAAATTCTTTTGGAAACTAAATACATAGCTAACTGAGCATAGGACTGGAGAACATCACGAAGATTGGGATGGGTACAAATAAACTTTGAGCCTCTATCTTTTGTTTCTTTAAACCGTGAACCAGGCCACGTTACAACCTTTAAAAGTCCTAACTGAAGCATGGTTAGTTCGAAAGCATACCGTTACCAAAGGTATCCCGACTCCTTAAGGTCTACTATAACTCTTGAGTTGATATCACTTTCTAAAAAAAAAAAAACTTTGTTTTACTCAAAAAATGTTTTCAAACTTTCAAGACAGACGTATGCATTTGCATTTCATTATAAAGTACACTTGTCTATATAGATTTAAATGTTAACATCAGGGAGAAGTTGCATGGGGCATGGCTAATGGCTAAAAATCCTACTGACTGATGAAGTAGCTTTTAAAAGCTTGTCAAAAGAAGAAGCATCTCTCACACGTGACTGAGATAGCTGAAATGCACACGGGGCATAACTCGTCATTTATCCCATTTACATGGGGCAATCAAATCAAGATCCATGGAATCTCTCAAGGACGCTGAATAGCCCATGGGGCAAGCCCATTACCTGGGGGCACGTTGCAAAGGTCGCTCAGTATCAGATGATGTCAATGCCACTCTCACATCCTTTTCAGGAACATTTATAGGGTACTTTTCAATCTGTCCATATAGTCTTCTTTAAGACGTGTTCAAATACTTCTTACCCTTTCTAGGAACCTTTGTCAAACAGTCTTTTAAAGACCCGCCTTCTTATCCTAACCATTTTCAAACCCTTTCAGACAGTCTTCTCTAAGACAGTTGCCTTTCTACGAATCCTTTCTAGGTAGTCTTCTGTAGGACATCTCTTAACTTTTTCAGTTAGTCTTTTAAGACATATTCAAACTTCTCTTACGCTTCCAAAAAACCTTGTCAAACTTTGTTTAAAGTACAGAGTCTTTTCTAAGACAATTCACCGTCCTTTCTAGGGGTAATCTTCTCCAAGATGTCTTTTCCTAAGTTTTGTTTAAAACACCACAAAAACAGTCCTTGTCCTCTATAGGAATATTTTTGACACTCCTCACAAACATATCCCTTTGAGCTTTGTTTAAAGCGCAATCTTATTTAAGACAATTTCCCATTTCTTTCCAAGGACCTCTTCAGGTAACCTTATAGAAGACATCATCTCATTCTGAGTACTCAGCAAATCACTGCCCGTCAGGACGCGACCGAAATGCATGACTCACTCTGAAAAGCATCCGCTTCACATTCAAATCAATACTTACAATCAAGAATCCTATTGACTAGGGGCATTCTTTTCCAAGAATTCAAACACTGGGGCAATGCATATCAGGCAAGACATGGTGAAATTCGAGTTCCCTCGAAAGGTCCCTCCTTCAAATCCAGGGGCACATCTCTCAAAATTTCCGATATTCGGGAAGTCATACTAGCATCATACAAAGAGCATTGTTGCATATTTGATCTTCTCACGCCTGTACTATTCACATCCCGCAGTGTGGGATAGGCGCACATGCATAATTCTCATTGAGAATCTCATTATATAGTACATGCATCATGACATTGCATAAAAACTAACGCTACCTTTTCAGGTCACTTCATAATCAAAAAGATGTTATCATCCAATTACAGTGCAAATACGATCGTATCAATGATTCAGTCTTAACAGATATAATTCAAATACTTCATTCCAAGTCTTTCTTCAAAGGCAATCCAGAAGCAATCAAACAGTTTCTTACCTCTCCAGGTAGTCTTGTCCAAGACAATTATCCAAATCTTCCCAAGCAGTCTTGTTTAAGACATATCCTAAACCTTTATAGGTAGTTTTGTTTAAAACGTTGCATGACCTTTATAAGAACCTGTCTAGGTAGTTTTATTGAAAACATATTATAGGAATCTTTTTAGATAGTTTTGTTTAAAACGTTTCATATCCTTTATAGAAATCTTTTTAGATAGTTTTGTTTAAAACGTATCGTATCCTTTATAGGAACCTTTCTAGGTAGTTTTGTTTAAAACGTTCCACGACCTTTATAGGAACCTTTCTAGGTAGTTTTGTTTAAAACGTCTCACGACCTTTATAGGAACCTTTCGAGGTAGTTTTGTTTAAAACGTATTGTGTCCTTTATAGGAATCTTTGTAGGTAGTTTTGTTTAAAACGTATCATGCCCTTTATAGGAATCTTTCTAGATAGTTTTGTTTAAAACGTCTCGTATACTGTCTAAGAGCCTTTCCAGGTGAGTCTTGTGTAAGACGTATCACATCCTTTCCAAAACTTTGCTAGGTTTGTCTTGTTTAAGACGTATCATAATCTTTCTAGGCATTCAAAGTTTAAGACATGTTATAACCTGTATAGGTAATCTTGTTCAAAAGTTTGCAAATCCTCTCTAGAAACCTCTTCAGGTAGTCTTCTTTAAGACATTCTTTTTTCCAAAAAAAAAACCTATTCAGGTAGTCTTCTTCAAGACATTCCTTTTTCTAAAGCCCCTTTGTAGGTAGCTTTCTTCGAGACATTCTTGTTTTAAGTACCTTTTTGAGGTAGTCTTCTTCGAGACATTCTTGTTTTAAGTACCTTTTTGAGGTAGTCTTCTTCGAGACATTCTTGTTCTAAGTACCTTTTCAGGTAATCTTTTTCAAAAAAAATTAAATTATTATCCTTTTTCAGTCTTCTTTAAGACATTCTACGAACCTTTCCGGGTGGTCTTTTCTAAGACATTCATTGTCCTCTCCAAGAACCTCTTTAGGTAGTCTTTGCAAAAACATTTTCAGCCTCGTCAGGTAGTCTTCTTCAGGACAAATTTCCGTATCCATTCCAGAAACCTCTTCAGGTAGTCTTATGTAAGACATTACTTTATATCTCTTCATATACAATCAAATGGATGGCATCTATAAAGCCCATCTCCCACAGAGCTATTTCCCTATGCAAACAAATTTCAGGGCATTTCAGTGTCCAATCATCTTCTACCTCTTCAGGTTCAAGAAGATTGAACAGGGGCAGCTGTCATACCCCAAAATTTGCCCTCCATGTTCCATTCACAATGATTCAGAATTCAAGATTCAATGCCAAAGCTTTGCTCAAACAATCCCCAAGATCCACAGTCAACTGATTCAAACCTGAAGGTCAACTGCAATCAAAGCATGATTCAAATTAGGACCATGGGTCAAACATCAAGTATAGAGGAGTATAACCATCATTTGATCAAGAATGATCATGATTCCATTAATAGAAACTCAGAGATGAACAAATACAAAAAGGTTCAAATTAGGGTTTCTTAGGAGAAAGTCAACCCAACTTTGACTGGGCATAACTTTCACATGGAACATCAAAAATTCCTCACTCAAAGCCTATTTTTGAAGGAAATTGGATTCTCTACAACCTTGTCTCTCACAAGCCAGGGCTAGAAATGATTCATTTGAGAGATACAATGCAAAAGATTACAGGTCATTTTCAGGCATCCTCCAAAAGTAGTTTTTTCCCAAAGAGGATATGATCAAGATAAAAGCTCCAAATGAAAAATATATTCCAAAGTGGCTTGTAGAGGACCTCTTGAGGTTTCCAAAAAGTCTTAGAACTCCCTCATAGCTTAAAAATTGAGTGAGATATGATTGATCAAAGTTGGGTGATTTTGGAGGACTAAATGTGAAAAGAGAAGGTTCAAAGTGAGAAATTTCGCAAATGGGCCTATGGTTTTATGATACAAACTTGGTCCACAAGTCATTAGCATGTCCAAAACAAAATGCCACGAATTTTAACCTTTTATTTGATTTTATATAATTTTTATTTCATTTAAAAATGATTTAAAGTGATATAATGGAAAAGAAAATCAAATATTGAGTTAAAGGATTCACATTAGCCAATTCCAATCAGCATTTATTGCATATTGTCAACACAATTTCGTGCTAGCAAGATTGGAAAAGAGTGGATCATATTTTGGCCAAAATAGCAAGTTTCCATTAAAGTTCCATATCAAATTTTTCCAATTTTGCAAGAGTGGATTCAAGGGGCCTTGGGCTTCAAGTTTTGACCTAATACATTCTCTATAAGTAGCATAGACAAACCACACAAATAGGGGTTGGAAAATCTGGGCAGAGGCGCACAACCAAGAACAAGAAAACTCATTCAAAACCAAGAGTCGGTTTCAAAGAATTGGGGACTGTCAAAGAGATTTGAAGGTTGCAAGAGCTTCCTCAAGTGATTCTGAACGTGTTGGGATCATCACACTGCAACAACACCCCCAGATTATTCTCCATCGAGCCAAGGTATGTGAGTTTAAACTTACGATCGATTAGAATAACTTGCGCAAATCCATGGCAAATTGATGGTGTATTCTGATTATTATTGATGTTCTGAATGTTTCTGGTTGGTTTAATTGGGGTTTGTGTGTTTAAAACGTGAATCACCATTGTAGGCCGAATTAGGGTTCATAGGTTGGAATTGGGGCTTTTCGCTAGGGGTAAAATTAGGTTACGATAATGGGATGAATAAGTTCGCATGGTTCAGACGAAGGGTTTGGATAGCTCGCGAACAATTTATGTGCATGTATATGGTAATCGTTATTTTCCAGGTGAGTGTAGCTACGGGAAAAATCGTAGCAAATTCATGGCTGATTTTGCAGGTTTTCGCAGGTGGGCTGGGGACGATGATGCGTTGTCAGCACGTGATTCGTGAATTTGAATTGCGCGCGCGTTATTTTCATATGGGGTTACGTTTCTTTTATATTGTTATGGGTGCATGTTACCAACAAACGAGTCAGTTAGTTGGAGTGGTTAGAGAGCGCGTATGTGAGGAGGGGGACGTGGGTTCGAATCCTTCCCCCAACATTATTTTTTTCTGAAAACATTGTTTCTGGATTCAGCGCGTACGCATCTAGTTAGCTTACCATACACCCTCTCAATCTGACCATAGGACCATCCATTCAGCTAGATCTAACGTCCAAGATCCAGCCCCTATAACATGTACCATACTGACCACCACACAAAATCCAAACCCTAATAAAACTTAAATAATCTTTATTATTCATTTAAATTAAAATACTTTTTTAGTATATTTATTTATATAATAATTATTTTTTTTCAAATAAATTATTATATGATATTTATATTAAAAATACAATTTATTGTTCGCGCCGATTAAATCGATTAATCGATATGGGCAATAATGATTTTAATTAAAATGTTTATTTAATTAAAATAAAAATACTAATAATTTCTATTTAGTTAAATGGTTGCAACTATTTTTATTAGTTGTGATGATTAACTTTCTCATTTCCTCGATTTCTAATTTGTTATTATTTGTAATCGAATCAATCGGTTATGAGGGGTAACAATACGAAATAAAATTCACAAAAAATAATAAAATACAATAATCCGTTATTAGTGATAATCGAATCAATCGATTTGAATTGGTAATGGTACAAAACCCCTAATCTTTTGACTATGGTGATCAAACCCATTGATCATTGCGGTTAATTGTGCCAAATCAGGGTTGTACGCCCAAATAAATATTCAAAACACACTAAAAACACTTCAATCAAATCATGGATTTTTATCCTAATTTAAAACTGCGATAGGCAAATCAAAAAGCCTAAAAACAACTTCAAAATACAAAATCAAATTCAATTCAAAGGCGTACAACCTTGCCCGAACTACGTTGACTCTGATTCTCCATAAGGAGATACGTAGGCACTTGGCAACAAGGCGAGTCCCCTTCCTCAAAAATCTCAATTTTCCCCCTGTCCAATTCTTTAGCTATAAAACCTTAATAGTTAGCCATAAATCTTTATCTTTGAATGTTAGCCTTTAGGAAAGGGTTTTGGGTGCCTAACACCTTCCCTTAACCCGAATATAGTATCTTACCCTAAATCTCTTAATCATTAAAGGTTTCCTATTCGCTTTGGTAGAATAGGTGGCGACTCTAAAGCTAAATTTTTAGGCAGGTTGCTACAATAACGCTTGGCAAAGAGGACATAATCCCCATAGTCGCTTAGAAGGCTTTCACATCAGGGTAATTAAGGGCCCAATCGAGGGTGAGCGGCCTCTTGAGCCTACAAAGTACCATGAGGTGAGGATTTAACTTATTCCATGGTCCTAAGTATAAGGTGTTTCAAGTTAGTGTAGTGGAAGGGACAAGCGCCCAAACATATTATGTGATAAGAGACTCTCCAACTCGATCCTCTATATGGAATTATGTTGACTTTGACACCATCAATTTCATAGGATCTTTCCTTCCCTTTCTTGATTACTTCCCAAATAATTACAAGGTCGTCTTTAATAGGCCCTCTGTCAAGTTATCTGATCTTAAGGAGAGGCATTTGTTAAGGGTTCTTTTGATGGAAAGTGATGACAAAGAAAGGCATTCCCAAAATGAGAACGAGTTAAGGATAAAGCTCACATGCTACCAAGGTGACTTAGCCAAAGTATATATGATCATAAGAGCCTTGCATAAGGAGAAAGAGACCTTGATGAACAAACTCCATTAGGCGAAGACTAAGGCCAAAGAGTTTTTTGCCTCAAAATAAAGGGTGAAATTATATCGGGATCAAAGATGATCTGATGACGCCTCTAGCGTTTATTTTAAGAAGGTGAAAGATCAGATGGAGTTTTTATCCTAGGTTGGATCTAAGTCTCACGAATATGCCCTAGAGAAGAAGAGAGCTCTCGAAGAGGATCAATGATCCTAAAAAATTTTATTATTTTATTTGTATCCTTTAAAATGTAATCACTCCCTTGGAGGCTTTATTTGATTAGGCCCTCGAGGCCTCTTTATGTAATGTTGATTGTTTCCCTTAAGGGTTTTTTTTTATATTTTACTTTTTTCTTGCTATTTTCGTCTTTAATTAGTTGCCAAAGGGCGTCCCTAGACAAATTTTTTTCCTTGTGGTTAACGTGAATAACTGGGACTATTTCCCGTCGATGTAAAAGTTCCCTATGGTAGTGAGGATTCCTTCATATGGATCGAGCATGTCTAATCGCCTCAAGGGGAAGTAATGATTCATGTATAAGGATCTAGCATGTGTAATCGCCTCAAGGGGAGACATGAATTTGTCACACCCTAAGTTTTGACCCCCCCTGAGATGTCACACCCCAATTTACTCCATTAACTCAAAAGAGATGCCCAGAGCAGTCACTTGTTCATCAAGTACTCAAATTGGGGTTTTTGAGGATAGGAGGTTGATGCAAAGGGTCAATCAATGAGTAAAGTGATCCTCAACATAATCATAGGGCTCAAGATGTTTCATCCATCCACCTATGATCTTCAATATTCAAGGCATCAGGCCTCAGGCCCATCAAGGCCACCAGACTAGGGTTTTGGGCCTATCAAGGACTAAAATTAGGGCTCACATTTGGGAAGACTCACAAATCTTCAAAGCATCTTCAAATTATCAATATCCAATGGAAGATATATTTCAATTCAAGATCCATAATCATCAATTTCATCTGGTCCACAATTAGGGTTTTTTGACCTAATTCACCTAAATAGTTGACTTTTGACCAGGACAAGATCCCATGGCTCAAATCATATCTCAAGGTCCTCTAACACTTCAATATGATCCACTCATATCATTCATTTATGGAGGAGATCTTGATTCATTGGAAATATCCAGAAAACTCAGTTCATCAGGAAAAGTCAACTATACGGGATCACCTTTGACTTTTCAGATTTTTGGTCAACCATGGACTTTTGAGGATCAAAATCATCAATATATGATTATTGGAGTCATTTGACCAAGAAAAATCAATAAGATCAATTAGGAATCAAAAACATTGGTTTTCAAGGCATGACCAACTTTGGTTTTGGTCATTTTTGTGCAAATGCCTTCACTCATTGATGCATCTAAACTTCAGAAATATCAGAAGAGATGAGATGGAATCCAATGCATCATTGTACTAAGATTGGATAATATTAAAAAAAAATCAAAAACATGTGATTATGTAATGATTACATTTGAGAATTTATGGCCAAGTGGTGATTCATCAAGGGAACCTTCTCTAAGCCAATTGGAGAGTTCCTACACACTAGAAATGACCTATAATCTGAGATGGAATCAAGGGCTGGGGCTGATCTAAGAGGAATAAAAAACTCATTATTGCATTTTGGATATTTTGGAATTTCTTCATGCCTAAGCAACTCCAAGAGTGATCATACTTGGCTGCCCTCACTCTCTCACTACATAGATCATTTTCCTATAAATAGAGGCCTCTCTTTCAGTTCAAATCACTCCAAAGCAACTTGATTACTTGCTTTCCACAAATTCTCTCTCACTACTCATATCATTTTCATATAAATAGAGACCTCACTTGGCTCCCTCACTCTCTCACTACTCAGATCATTTGCCTATAAATAGAGGCCTCTCTTTCATTTCAAATCACTCCAAAGCAACTTGATTACTTTCTTTCCACAAATTATCTCTCATTCACTCATTTTTCAATAGTTCACGGGGTGAGGAAGACATTTCTTCACACCAGGGCTTAACCATTAAAATTGAGTGTTCTAACATCTCAAGGAGGATAAATAGAAGTGATCCAAGTCCTTGCTGGAGTTCTGAAGCATCAGAATAAAAATCTCCATCTTCAACTTGGAGCTGTATCATTTGGGGTTGTGCAGGGAGTTCCAGAAGTTTTCAACTCAAGCCAGGCACAACAACACCTTCCTTGAAGTTCATAGGAGCTATCAGGATCATCACTTTAGCTTTGTAACATCATTTGCTCATAATTCGATTCTCACTTTGAAGGTAAGCTTTATACCTTCAAACTCTATAATTCATGCATCATAAATAGAAACTTGAGATACCAGTTAGTTTCTGCACCTATGAGAATCATTAACCCTCAATCAATTGCATCATATCATATGCATAAACGATTTCATGTTAAATTTCAGTTTTAGGGTTCTTAGGGTTCATACGTATGAATTTTAATTTATGCTCAAAATAAATGAAATCAAAGACCACCATCAGATTCCTTGTCCAAAAACGAGTAAGTTTCATGTTTACTTCGTGGCAATTGGTTGAGAAACGAGGGAGTTTGAAAATTCAAATCCTTGAAGCTTGAGGTTGAAGAAAAACATGGAGCGCGCGTTTTTTTGAATTTTCCTTGGGAAATTTAAAATAATACAATTTGAATATGTGTCTTATACAAATTGGGCGCGTAGCTCAGTTGGCCAGGTTTTGGGTTGTGACCCCCAAGGGCGTGGGTTCAAGCCCTTGTGAGACCAAACCCTATTTTTTATTACTTTTTTTCCTTCAATTTTTTTTACAACTTCTCTTCATTATTTCACCTATCAAAATTAATCATTTTCACTTGATTTTTCACACACTCTTCATTTATTATACCTATTTTATGAATATTCAAAAAATCAAAAAAATATTATTTATTTGACATATTTGTATTAGGTTTAAAATGGTGTATTTTTAAGTATTTTTAATACTTTTGAAATATGTTTCCTTTTGATTTTCAAAACCTAATCTTTTGTAAATATTTTTGTGAACAAGCCCTAATTATTTAGGTCTTAATTAAGTATAGACTTTGTCTTTTTGCTTTAATTAAATTGTTTTATCATTCAAAAATGGTTTTCTTCAACTCCCAATTAAACAGACAGTTAGGATTTTCAATCAACAAAACCCTACGTTTTTCAAATCAAAGTTCAATTTCAAATATTTCAAATCTCCTGGGCCTCTCCTTGAGTATAAGTCCCAACCCCTTTTTTTCATTTTCAAATCAATTTCAGTTCAGTTTAATTCAATTTTAGTTCAGTTTAATTTCAGTTCAGTTCAATTTCAATTCAGCTCAAATCAATTTCAGTTCAATTTTCAAACATCAAATTTCTTTCAACTATTTTTCATAAATAGTAAGGTGTTCATATAAACCCTTTTGTCTTTGTTCATACTTGTCTGTTTCCAAAACCTTGTCTTCTGTACAAAACTTTCTCATCTGTTTTAAAACTCTGATACTAATAGGGGCATTATTCCCAATGAAACTGCTCTTAGACCTTTAGGCCCCTCTTCTGAGGTATAAACTCCCTAACTTCAATTCTTCTGTTTTCAAAGTTTTCAACTTTTTTCAATTCAAATCTTCAACTTCATTTTCAATTCAAACATTCAAATGTTTTCAATAAGACATTCAACTGTCTTTCAATAAAGCATTCAACTGCTTATTTTTTTCTCAATAAAATTGTTCAATGAGGCTTTATACGTACATCAATATTTGAGCCTCCTCTTCACCCAGGTAAGTGTTTATAGCTTTCATTTACTGCTTTTAATTACTGCTTTCAATATACCTGTCAAATATAACTTGTAAATATACTGTTTAAATCTTCGTCTGAGAAAAACCTTAGGACAGATAAACATGTATATATATTATAGGACTATGACCTAGGATTGAGGACGACTTCCCAGTGAAGACTCTTTTGCTAATATAATAACATAGTTTCCCCTCAAGGTGAATTATTCTCGGTGAAACATCTTGAAAAAAAGCCTTAGATCAAAAATAGGGTATGTTTGGATTGATGAAATATGATGGAATGGAGCGGAATGGAATAAATTATGTTACATCATTTGGATTGGTTAAAAAAGGATGGAATGGAGCGATAACAAATGGAATGCATCTCATCCCATTCCATCATTTTCCATATATTTTTTGTACCCTCCGATTTGGGAGGAATGATAAAATCACTCTATTCCATCATAACGTATCCAAACAATAGAATGACATCTTTATTCCATTCCGCTCTATTGTGCTCCATTCCATCTCTCCCCTCTCCATTCCATTCCGTTATTTTTTACATATCCAAACATAGCCTTAGTGTCTTGGCCTCCAACTTTATGCTAACGATATTCACGCCCACATTCCTGACCTTCTTCAGCTTCAAGCTCTCTACGTAGTATTTCCTAGTGATCTCCTGATATAACCCTAACTTGTTCATCTATGAATGGGCACTTCATGCACATGAACAATGTGGATAGGGCGGATCCTAACAAGCTAAAGGTGGTTCTCCCTATAATCATGTTATATGAGGAAGGAACATTAGTGACAAGATATCTTACCTTAATATGCTTGGCATTTTCTTGTGCTCTAAAGGTGATCTTCAATGTTTCAAAATCTTTTGCCTGCACCTCGCTTGAGAATCCCAACAACAACCCTTGGACGGGCCTGAGGTCTTATAAGTCCGTGTAGAGCCTTTTAAATTCATCCCATTAGAAGATGACTACATGACTTCCATGGTCAATCAGGACCTTTTTAATCTTCTAATTGTCGCATATTACTATGATGACCATGAGATCATCGTTATGTGGGTGGATTCATATTGCGTCCTTCCCAGAAAAGGGAATCTCATATTTTAAAGCTTCAAGTTTTTCCAAATAAGATTCTGAAGGTGAACCTTCAACAGTTAGGTTTGTTGGTGTAAGCCCTAGAGGCCAATACTTTTAGTACTTGTATCGAATTATTTATTAATAATAAAAGGCATTTCTTTATTATGTTTGTTTTTTTTTAAATAATAAAGTCCATAGAATAGTTAATCTGTTTAATGAAATGTTAAGTGCGACTTAATCTTGAGATCCCATTAAACATATGGACATTATTCTTAAAGTATTCATAGTCGAACTTTATTGCGAAGTGGGATAACATTAATGCAAAAAGACTATTATGAAAATAGACATATGATCACATCTCATGGATCATGGATAAGGAGTTATCAAGTCTTGACATAGGTATAAACATTAGTAATATTTATACTGAATTAATCCGCAATGAGAATACTACATAGAATGTTATGCAAAGTGTCATAAGTCATTCTCATGGTGATAAGTGGTGTATACCACCCTTCGACCTGAAACTATTATGGACCCTAGATGTAGAGTTGTAGCGCCCGTAATATCTATTTAATTATTCAATTCGCTTATTTTGAATTATATAGTGAAATTAGGAATCCTTGGTGTTTTATATACTTATTTTATGTTTTAATAATAATAATAATAAGAGAGTGGTAGATAAATAGTAATTGTGCCGTGAATATGAGTTAGCATGAGTAATATGGGGAGTGTGAGTGTTAAGCCCATATGAAGGGAAATAATTAGTGAAGGATTAATAAAAGTAGGAAAATAAGAAAAATAGGGAGAGTTAGTGAAGAATAGAATATTTGAAGAGAGCGTGGAATATAGAGAAGCAGGGCTAGAATGTTGTGTGATTTTCTGCCAAATTTGGTGAAATTGCTCATAATGTTGATGTGGATTGTGTTGAGATGATGGGTATAATGTATGTGTGTTTTATAGAGTCAATTGTCATTGTTTTGGTTTGGAAAAATTGGAATTTTGGGTTGAAAGGGGTGATTCCCGTAGCAGTAGGAATAGCGGATTTTTTTACTGTCACAGTAAGGAAATCGATTTCCAGTATTGGGGAAACCGATTTCATGAACGAAAATTGTGAAAAATGGCCAATTGCATTGCGGAAACCGATTTCCAGTATTGGGGAAACCGATTTCCTGAAGCTGACAACATTTTTGTAAAACTTCGAAAATTCATAACTTTTGACTCGGGTATCCATTTGACGCGCGGTTTGTCCAGTTGGAAAGCTAAAATAAATTCCTATCTTATAAAAATGAGTTGAGAATCATTAGACAATTATTTAATATAACTTATACTCGTTGTACGTATTTGATCCGTGTGAGCTGATAATGATACCTTGTGATGAATTAACAATAAATATGATCTTATTCATGAATAGAATTAACTGTGTCATAATCTTACTTGATTTGTGAACTATGATGTTTGTTATTATTATGGTTAATTGATGTCTGTGTGTTGTGTTTACTAAGATGCTTATGAGGTTTGTATAGTTGGAAATGATTATACTTTGATATAACATAATGTATGCTCTCTATGATGAATAGAAGTTGTTATGACGGGGATGATTATATGATGATACTTGTATGATGATGATTATGTGCTGGAGAATGTGTGATGTGTGAAACAAGTGATATTAAGCATGCCTTAATACACATACATGTTATGTGGAATATGAGTTGTAATGATGATTTGTGTAATTGAGATGATGATATGACGTTGATGAATACATGAATGATGATGCCATTTTGACTAGCTGTGGTCGTTAATTTTGAAACGTTAAGCATCTTGCATTCATAGCATGTTGTAGGACGAAATTCCAGTGATGTTGTAGGGCCATTGGTCCAGTGTTGGTCTTAATCCCATTGTGCGGATTAAGTGTCTTTCGTTGATGCCTCTAATAATTGGCTATTGCGAAGGGGGCTTATGCCCTGATGGTACCACATGCATCAGCATAGTGTCGGTTGCATTGCATTATCTTGTTTATGGTATGACTGATGAATTATTTGTTGTTAATGATTAACGATGTGTTGTTGAATGATGAACGATGTTAATTTTGAATGAAGTGGAGAAATTATGTATGATTTATATCTCCTATAATTTTATCATGCATTCCTTTATATTGTAAGATATCTCACCCCTTCTGTTTGAATGTTACTCCTATGTCAGTAACATGCAGGTAATTAGGAATGAATGCTAGTTACCTTCAAGTAGATAGAGTCGGGATTGTCGCTCTGATACGTAACACTCGGGGGGATGAACGTTATTATTTGCTAATTATTTCTTTATTGAGATTTTGATTGTTTATTGAACTAAGTTTACAACTTGAAGTTGATTTTGTTAAATTAAAATGTCATAACATTCCTAAGATTGAATATGTTGAATTTCCGCTGTGTAATTGAAAGTTGTTTCTTTTGAAGACGGTATTGTTTTGGTTGGTTCATCTGCTTATACGTGTTATGTATCTATTATGATTATGAGACAATGTTTTTGTATTATGGGGAAAATATGACATCTTGGTTTCAAAGAATTATTTTAAATGAAGATTTTGATACTCTGATTTTATTAATATTATGCGGGGTAAATCGGGGTGTTACATAGACTCGGGTGCTTTACTGTTGATCAAACATTCTCCGTACCTGGATGACCATAAAGACACTTGATGAGTACTTCACAAAGTATGCTGAGGGACATGAGTGACCTAGAAGGAATTCGCCCATCTTGCATACTAGGATAATTGTCTAAGGGTCCAATATTGAAATGGACAAGGGCGACACGGTCTATGCCTTGTGTACAATATAGATATAAGGGCAAAAAGGTAATTGTACACACATGCATTATCACGAAAATGTTTTTGTCAGATCACATGACATTTTTGTGACTTGGGTAGCAATGATGTGTTGCTAGATACCGCTCATTGTTTATTATGTTAAATGTGTGATTTAATATTATTGGCAACGTCGCAAAAACCTACATGGTCACACACATAAGGACAAGTTGATGAGAGACAAAGAAAATAAGGAACAGTGTAAGGTACGGTGCACTTAAGTGAATTCAGAATATGGTAAGTTACCATGCGCTTAAGTGATATACGATGCATCATAAGGTATACTGTCCGTAGGTTTAATTGGCCTTTTAGCTTGCAGCCTTAATTGGGCTTTTAGCTTGTAGCCCATACAAGTGGTTCTACAAATAGAATCCTTGTATTGAAGAATTTGACTTGATGAAAATTCGGTCTGAGAAATCCAAGGCATATTTTTTTCTCTCTCACTCAAAGCCTTCATTCGTATCAGCTAGCACTAAGAGTGAATGGATATATTCATGTGGAGTGAGTAGAGACGTTGTTCATCATCAACGCTCGTGATCACTCCTTCGATTCTATAACAAAGGTTTTAATCACCACAAGAGGTAACCATTTCTATCACTGATCATGCCCATTCGTAAGATTCACTAAAGGAAACTTTTAATTTATGTTGTGTATTATAACGCGATTTTCCTTCAAGGTTTTAGAGAGGGTATCTTATACGAGCGTAATTGGTCTATTTGCCCCAAACGAATCATGCGATGGTGTTGAGAGTGGAATGCATTGCTCTACCATCGTCTTCCTAGCTTTGTTTCTCTACTTTCTTGGACTCTAGATTTCCTGGGACATCTCTCCTTGAGAGTTAGCTTCTCATGGCCTTTAGGCAGAGTCTCCCTTGACATAATTATTTAGATAGCCCTCATGGATAATGTGCTTTATCTCCTTCTTAATCTAATAGAAATCCTTAGCATGGTGCCTCTTGACTTAATGGAACTTACCCCAGTTTTTAGGATCAGTCCCCATGACGTATGACTTTGGAGTTGGCGGTTGTAGGATATTATGTTTGTGGAAGACTTTCTTGCCATATCTTCTCACAGCAAGTGTTCGTGTCGTGAAGCTCTCAATGGTTTTCCATTTAGCTGTAATGTTGTCTGGTCCTTGATGTTCGAGGTGTAATGGTTCCTTCATGACTGTTATCAACTTTCGGTATTGGATGAGCATTCTTTCGCATCTTTGAACCTATTTTTAGAATTAATTTCCTAGCCTTTTATATAGAAATAATCATGCAAAATGTAACACCCTAGACAGCTTTCGGGATTACCGACTGACCTCAAAAACCAACACGGGTTTTTTTAGCATGCTTTATCCTTACTCACACGTTTTCCAAGAACCTTCCCAAAAGGTCACCATCCAAATACTACTCCAAGTCAAGCCTTCTTAACTATGGAGTTCTTATCACTTAGGCTACCGAAAATAAGATGCATCTTATTGGTATATGTAGTACCAATCAATCATTTTAAGAATTCATTCAACCATGTAGTCCCATACCTACACAGCCTCAGGATCCTTCTCATTCCGATGTGAATTCGGCGACCACTCATCGCCCTCTTTGGCTTCGGGAGTTACATGTGACTACTCTCCATCCTCTTCCGCCTCGGGTGTTACATGCCTACCAGCTTTCGCTTGGTTCGTCCTAGAAGCACATCGTATTGGGAGAGGTATGCTCTGATACTATATGTAACCGCTCAACCATGCAGTCCCATAACCGCTCAACCTCGGGATCCCTTTCATTTTGATTTGAATTCAGCGACCATTCCATGCCCTCTTTGACCTCAAGTGTTACATGAAACCGCTCTCCGTCCTTGGGTGTTACACGTAACACCACATCGGCCAAAGAAGACATGAGCTTCTAGGTGAGGGTTTCATTAAAGTGTCCTGCTCTAAGGAAATTTGGAAATGCTCCCACGAAAATTTCCTTAGTTGGGTGGACGACCTTGATATTTCCTCATTAAAGCTGGTGAGGTACTCCCACAGATATTCTGAGGGACCTTGACGTAAGTTAAATATGACAATGGAAACCATCTTTTTTTACTTGTTTACTGCAAACTCGTGGACTGATTTCTTCACCAAGTCTTAATAGTTGGTGATTGAGAGCCGAGGCATGCCGATATACATGTTCATGGAGCAAACATGTTCATGTGGATCATTGTTCCCATCAAATTTAGCCAATAAAGGTGTAACACCCTTCTAAACCCCGCAACAATTAAATAAATAATCAGAGTAAAAATATAAACACAAGGGTGCCACAATTATTTAAAACAAATAAACCAACTATGGTCAAAAGTCATGCTTCATTAGGAAACAATTTACCAAAACATAATCAGGTTTATCACAGCGGAATAAGAAAACATTGCCAATACAACCAATGGAAATATAATTCAACACCAAATAAAATAAAGTAATCTCATAAAACTCTAAAACTATCGTTCCCCAGTGTTACAAGATCAGAGCATGACCGACACGACCCAACATGAACGGATAAACTCTACGAGTCATCCTCACCGAGCACTAATGTCGCTACTCCTCAATCTGAAAAATGTCAACAAGTAAGGGTGAGTTTCATCACAATTAACAAATATTATTGCATCATAAATAACTACACATCATAGTTATATTAATCACCCAATTGTATTATATTCAGGAAATTCAACAAAATACGCAACCAACACATCATCAATTCATAACACTGAAACACATTTAATCAAGTTATGAAAATCATGCATATGAATGAACTGGCTGTAGCGGGGAAAATCTGAGATCGAAGTCATTAAGTTAACTCAACTCAATATTTCAGTGAAAGTCGCCACCGCGCTTTATTATTTCCAAAGGGAAAGGGAAAAGAACGAAAAAAACCCAAAGTTTGTTTTTTAAAACAAAAAGAGATCTTAGGTACGGGTGTTGATTATACAAGGGGAAGGTTTTAAGCACCCCTCATATATGTGGTACTCCACATGAACCTTTTAGAAAATCTGTGTCGTGTGTGCTAAAGAAAGGTCTGTTTTAAAACAAGATCGGCAAGACGTTAAGCCTTGTGCCTACATACCTCCTCGGTGCAATGGAGAAGTCAGAGCTAATGTAGTTCCACTAAAAAGGGAAAAGGTTTTATGAAAGGAATAAACACTTTATCATCGTCGGAGAGAATACTCAGCCATTGATCTTGAGCATGAGAACAAATGGATTATTTGCATCACAAATGAAAGAAGGGCTTATGTAACATCCCAAAATTTCTTATTTAATTAATTTAATTAAGTTTTAAATTAATTAATTTGAATTAGCATTTTATTGGAATTATGTGGGAAGAAATAATAAAATATAGTGTTGGGTCATTGGTGGAGTTAGTAATGTGAGGGTGTTAGTGTGAAGAAGCCCATTACTAAATTATGTTATGTTTTCATAAAACAAGAAAATAAGAGGAAATTGAGAAATAGAGGAAGAAAACCTAACAGGGAGAGAAGAAGAACTCATGGGCAAAAGCTATTTTCGCAACCCTTTGGCAGCCTTCACAAATCATGCCATAACTCTCTGCTCGTAACTCCAAATCAGGTAATTATCGAAGATTCTGATTCTACACGAAATTTCCTTCGATTTGATATATTAATTTGTGTCAGGGAGGTTCTCGATGAGGGAGATAAGCGAGTTTGAAGATTGGGAATTCTTGCTGAAAGTGAAGAAAATAGGCTTACGGGTTTGATGGAGAAGAAGGGGAAAAGTCCAGACTTTTGGCTAAGGTAAGGGGGGACTCTTCCAATTAACATCTATTATCGGGTTATGGATAACAGGACTGATATAGATATATTATTTCATGTCAATTGAGTCGTATGATAGAGTTGGGATTTTGGGGATGTTTGTTGATAATTATCTATTTTGGTAAATTCCATGAATTTGATGTTGCATGATGTTTGATAATGCATAATATATGTTATATGTGTGTATGATATATGTTGTGTGGCTGTTTTGTGATGGTTGATCAACTTGAATCGATTTAGTCGAGGTTGAGGAATTTGGGATTCAGGTTTGTATGCGGTCAATTGCGATGGGAATCTCTGATCTGATCAGGTCGCGCCGCGTCCTAATGTTGGCGCCGCGAAGGCGTACTTGTTTTCACGTTTCGCGCCGCGTGCATGTGTTGTGCCACGAACTGCTTGGCAGAGAGCCAAGGATTTTTGAGACGTTCAGTTGGCGCCGCGTGCTGCTAGTAATTTTGAAAAGTTTAAAGATGCATAACTTTCGAACCGTTGGCCTGTTTTAAGTGCCGTTTCGAGCAGGATGAAGCTTATGAAATATTATTTGTGTTATAATAATGACATGAGCAGTATATTGAATTTATTTTATCATCAGTTGCTTGTTTTGATGTATGATGCGTTGTAGATATATATGATAGGATATAACGATACAAGTTATGTTTAAAACATGATTCATGTGATGATTTGTTTGTTGGTATGATGAAGCTTATGAGATAGTTTTGTGATGATGTGAGTATGATGTGAATATCTTGTATGTTGGATGGAGGACGTATTGTTGACATATATGATGAAATGTGACTATATAAGATGTTGTTTTGAAAAACATTATGATGTGATGATTTGTTGAGAAGTATATGATGATGATTGCTTTGTTTTAGAATGATGTGGATACATGTATGTTCTTCCTTATTGATGATGATGATTGATGTGGATACATGTATGTTCTTTAATGATGATGATGATGATTGATGTGGATACATGTATGTTCTTTAATGATGATGATGATCATTGATTGTATTTGAATGATGCTAATGTATCTAAGCATACTTTGATGATGATGATGATGATGTTGATGATGATAATGATGATGATGAAATGAGTATTTGATTATGTTACTCATAGACTTGACGATGGTATAAGTATGTTCATGTATGTTTGCATTCATTCATTTTCATTGATGATGCTGTATCCATGATGATGTGTTGGATCAATAAAGGGCATGATTCCCATTGTGTGGAATCTGTACTGGTAGGGCCGTATCTTGATGATGTTGGATCGGTCATGGGTTATTCCCATTTGATGATGTTGGTACCACATGCATAGTGTCAGTTGCATTCATATGCATGACTTTTATAACATGATTGGATGTATTCTAGTGTTATAAATATTGATGATGTGTTGGTTGATTGTTTTGTGATCATGAAACTTGTCTGGATGTTTGTTCATGAAACAATTGGGCGAATGATGTAACTATGATGTGTTATTATTTATGATTCAATAACATTTGTTAATTTGAATGAGACTCACCCTTACTGTTGACATTTTCTGATTGGCGAGTGGCGGCTTTTGGCTTTGGTAAGGATAGCTCATAGGCCAGTTTGTTTAAGTATAGCGTCGGTGTCATGCTCTGATATTGTAACACTGGGGAACGCTAGCTTAGAGTCTATGATGTTACTCTATTGTGTTGTTATTGTATTAATTTTGTGGGATATTGCATAGATGATGTTATGCTTATCCGTATGATAAATATTCCGTTGTGTAAAAACATGATTTTGTTAAATTGATGATTCGTTCCTAAGTGAAGCATGACAATTAATTTATGATGAATTGTTTTAAATTGAATTGTGGAACCCTTATTTTCATGTTTTACTCTGAATTATTTTATTAATTTCCGCGGGGTTTAGAAGGGTGTTACAGCTTCAACTCGGATAAAAATCAACGAATATGCCACTAGCTCTCTCATGTGGAAAATATTCCATCATATCAATAAATTTCAAAATCGTGGGGTATCGCAACTCACTACAAAAATTAATCGTGTCTAAACTTTTGAAGAAAAAGACACTAAGGGTAAAAGATATTTTTAAAGAAAAGGTTTTAAAAGAGATTACAAACATAAGAATATTTTGGAAAAAGGGAGAAGATTTTGAAAATCTAAGAAGGGGGGAGATAAAGAGGCTAACCTAGTGCATAAAATAAAAGCTAAGGAAAGAAACGGTCTAACCAAAAAGAAGCCAACACTTGACATTAAGAGTCAAGGTAGATTTCCCATCCTTTGGAATATCAATACTAAACCAACACATTACCACTTGGGGATCCAGATGAACTTATTATCTTTAGCACCACTTTGCATTAAGCACATTAAAATTCTGACGAAAATCGGGCAGAGTAACGGCTGTTTTCGGGTAAAATCCTTATCATAATGCCTTGGAATTAACCATCAAGGGCTTTTGAGGAAATACCTGCACACATAAATAGACAACAATCCAATGCCAGACAGACAAAATAACGACAGAGTAACAAAATAATGCCAGACTGATATTTTATTTCAGTTTGGTGGACGAGGTAACAAAGATTATTATAAAAAGTGTGTTATTTTTATATGTTGATTAAAGTGTTATCAACTTCAAAATGTCTCCTCAAAATGTTAATTCGAATTCAACAGTTAAAACAAGCGTCTCAACTCCGACGTTTCATAATCAGAGCATAGCCACTAACTTAACAACGAAACTAAATGGAAATAACAATGCTATCTTCCATTTACAACAACAACTTCTAATCCATATCATCAACAATGAGTTCACTCTGGAGCCAGGTTCACCCTACTCAAACCTTGAATCCATCCTGCTCGGATTCGAGACAATTAATCGATCCACCCTGCTCAGATTGCAACTTGTCTCTTTCATCAATAACAAAGACATAACAATGCATGTCAGTACATGTCAATGCAACAACAACATAAGGTTTAAAGTCCCTTCCCGACTGTAAACAAAATATGAATTGACCCAACGATAATAATTACCCTCTTGAACTATTATCTCACAACAACATCACATAATACATTAATATATTTTATGCTCATACGGTAGCATGTCAACATCACAACTTACACATTCAACACAACATCATCATCAATTATTCTTAATCACTCAGTACTATAACCAGTAGGATTAACATTCAACATTATCAAACAACACCGTTGATCCATGATTATTTCATCTTTATAATGAAAATGCATCACATATATTCATATGATTACATTTCCATTCATCATACATACAAAATTAAATTCCTAATCTATCGCCATGGGATAGTGCTTCACATTAGCTTTTTAACGCTTCAAACCGCGCGTCAAACAGAGTTACGGAACTCCAGATACGTCGTTTTCAATTATGCAATTTCACTTGAAACAACGGTAACCGGTAACACTCAAGGGTTAAAAGGTTACACGCTCGAAAACATTCTTGAAACTTATTTTTCATCATTGGAGGTCTTCTAGACCTCCGATTTTGATTTTGTAGAAAGTCATGATCTTAAAATTTGACATACAACAATTATCCAATGATTAAAACTGCAAATTTAACATATATATCGCAGATTGGCATCAACAAAATCATCACTTTTCAAAGTTTCCAGGTTATGTCTTCAAAGCTTTTTCAACACAGCAATGGCTGAGTTCCAAAGCAAACATAAACAAAATTTTCACACATAATAGTACACGAATTTTATCACCTACATCATCACGTAACAACAATTCATCATCAATTTATAAAATTCAATCAAAAACCCAACAATCCTATTGGAGGTTGTGGCGGGGAAAATCTGATATCGAAGCCATAGGATTGACTCGAATCAATATTTCGTTTGAAATCGCCACCGCGCTTTATTGTTTCCAAAGGAAAAGAGAAAAGAACGTAAAACCCAAAGTTTTGTTTTTAAAACAAGAAAGAGATCTCAGGTACGGGTGTTGTTTATATGAGGGGAAGGTTTTAAGCACCCCTCATATCTGTGGTACTCCACAGGAACCTTTTTGAAAATCTGTGTCGTGTGTGCTAAAAAAAGGGTTTGTTTTATTTTTAAAATAAGCTCGGCAAAGCATTAAGCTTTGTGCCTACATACCTCCTCGGTGCAATGGAGAAGTCTGAGCTAATGTAGTTCCACTTAAAGGGAAAACAGTTTTAAAAACGGATAAACACTTTATCGTCATCGGAGAGAAATACTCAGCCATTGATTTTGAGCATGAGAACAAACAAGTTCTTTGCATCGCAAATGAAAGAAGGGCTCCAACTCGGATAAAATCAACGAGTATGCCACTAGCTCTCTCACGCGGAAAAGATCTCATTTTATCAATCAATTTCAAAATCGTGGGGTATAACCACTAGTTTCGACAATTAGTCATGTCTAAACTTTTGAAGAAAAGCCACTAAGGGCAAAAGATAATTTTAAAGAAAAGGTTTTGAAAAGATTGCAAACATAAGAAAATTTTGTAAAAAGTGAGAAGATTTTGAAAATTAAAGAAGGGGAGGAGATGAAGAGGCTATCCTATTGCGTAAAATAAAAGCTAAGGAAAAGAAACACTCTAACTGAATAAGAAGCCAACACTTGACATTAAGAGTCAAGGTAGATTTCCCATCCTTTGGAATTATCAATACCAACACATTAACACTTGGGGATCCAGATGAACTTATTATCTTTAGCACCACTTTGCATTAAGCACATTAAAATTTCTGACGAAAATCGGGCAGAGTAACGGCTGTTTTCGGGTAAAATCCTTATCTCAATGCCTTGGAATTAACCATCAAGGACTTTCAAGGAAATACCTGCATACACAAACAGATAACAATCCAATGCCAGACAGACAGAACAACCACAGAGTAATAACAGAATAAGGGTCCAAAGGCACTAAGTCCATAAGTTCGAATCTCCAAAATGCTAGGGATAGTAACCAATAGTCCAAAGAGAGCCTTATGTGTTTTTTAGATTTTTTTTATTTATTAGGGTTTTAGCATAAAAGTAAAGTATGGTCCAAGTGGACAAAAGAAAATGGCGGAAGCATAAACATAGTGTCCAGATGGACAAAGAGAAAATAGCGGAATGTAAATATGATGAAATGATAAAATAAAGCGATAAAGCGAGAAATATAAAGAGCAATATAATAAAAGTGCGGAAATTAAAGTTAGTTGTTAGATGTTAAAGATAACCATCTTGAAACTTGTCAAGTATGTTATCAAAGTTAGTAATAAAGATCGATGGTGAGTGAAGGATGTTCTCGGATTTAAATTCAATGGAAATTTATCAAAAGCTTGATAAAATCATAGCGACTACACGATAAACTTCCATAAGTCTTAAATAAACCGGATACAATTCTCTTCCGTGTTTGATCTTTTTTATTCAGGACACGAAATATTGCGCTATGTTAAGCAGATCGCCAAGTGATTTATGTATAAATCACCCTACAACGAGGCCGGTCAAAACTTTATGTGCTAATGCATGCGAGAGAAGCGATATGTAGATCACTCTCCGAAAGCAATACCGCATGAAAAGAAAATAGATAGCAATCTAGTCTTTACCAAGAATCCATAAGAATTCTCAAAGTATCAAAAACTTTCATCGATCAAAAAAAGAAAAGAAGGAGATGATGAATAAAATGCATAAAATAAAATCACTCACACTATCATTAATATCATTCATCTAATATTATGGATTTGGTCATTTCAAACCTATCAACATCCTAGATCCAATGATATTAATGAAGTATAGGAAGAAAGAAGGTAAAACAAGCATAAAAACACAAAAAAAAACATTATGCCTCAGTGGAAATCGATTTACCTCTGTAGGAAATCGATTTCCTGAGTGCAGATTTCAAATCTGACGCAAAAAACAGAGTGAAAATCGATTTCCTGCGCGCAGTTTTCAAAAAACAGCATTAGGAAGCATAAAACCTTGTTTAAGCAATAACACAAACACCTTATGATCTCATATATCAATGTGCACAAATTTTCCATCAAATCTTCACCAAATGTCACCAATATAGCATCAAAGATGCATCACACACAAACACAAAAGAATCACATTGTGAAAGATGAAAAAGAATGGAGAAATTTACCAAATCTTGAACAAAACTTATATCCTCTTTAAGAACAACCAACACAAATCTTGATCTCTCAACAATTGAAGAAAAAAAGTGAGATGGATGATGGTTTAGCTCAAAGTTAGTGAGGTTCAAGATGTGACTCACTAACTTTATGAAAGAAGAACGAGCTTTAGGTGAATTTGGTAGGGATGAGGAGAGAAATTGCAAGAGTTTATTTGACTATTCAAGCTTGTAAAATGAAGAGGTGAAGGCCTCTATTTATAGAATTAGAGGGAGAGGTGTGGGCAATTTGGTAATTGTGCAATTGGTGATTAATTTGTGTTTAACTTGATAAATGGGGTTAAAGTGAGATTAATGAAGGAAATTAATTTGTGGTGAGTGTTGCACCCCAAAATTTGCCCACATATTTATTCCTAATTGGCTTACCTATCACATTCATGTGCATACCCCATCTAGGCCATTCATCCAATACATTCATTCATACTATTGTTACTGTTCAAGAAAGTTGACAAAAAAGAGTTTCTATGTGGAAGATATCTTGGTTCAAAAGAGAAAGATTTGGAGTCTGATTGTATGGCATCATCTCCATTGAAGTCCTCCTAAAACCAAGGTTCATTCTATCCAAGCCAAAACTCCGGTTAAAAGATACAAATCTCAGATTCATCAGGGGTTTCAAATTAGGGTTCTTTGACCTAAGTCGACCCTATTGACTTTTTGGTCAAAATTTAATCAGGAGATGATTTTGAGTGTGAAATATGGTTGCCGTGAAGAAGTATCATTTACTGAAGCTTCTTTGATTGAAAACTGATGGAGAATTGGATCAGAAACGGATTAATCGGGAAATTCATCTGAAATCAGAAAAATCAGGAAATGTTGACTCTTCGGTCAAAGTCAAAGTCAACTGTCAAATATGGACTTATGGTGGAAAATCGGTCAAAGAAAGGTCAAAGGGTGATTAAATCAAGAAAATAATCAAAGTTGCCATTTATGGAAGTTAGTTGAAATGTGAAATTACCAAAAATAGAAAGGAAAAATACATAAAAAAATATTTGATTTGGAAATTGGTTGAGCAGCTGACTTCATGGATGATTTACACGTGGATCAAGGCTTCAATTCAAGACAAGCTCAACACCAAATTTGTTCAATTCATGGAGATCTACAACTTTGTAGTTGAAAGTTTCTTCATTTGAAGTATGGTTGAAAAGATATTGAGGTTTGAAGTTGAAGGTTTTCATTTGATACAAGTCATGAAGCATGGCAAAATTCTGGGCAAGCAGGAAGCATTTGACCGAACACATGGCGCGCCATATTTGAAGCCAGTTTTAGAGAAGTGTAAACATCCATTGGACCTAAACTTGACATCCATCTACTCCCCTCCACGTATTCTATTCAACAAGACAATAATCAAGCCAATTGGAGGTTTATTGAGAAAATTGTGAAGGCTCAAAGTCATGCCCTTGCAAAGTCACGCTTTGCCAAAGATATGGGCCAAAAGCTGGGGCACGCGTAGGCAAATGATCAAACAGGTTGCGTGTCATATGTAAAGTCAGTTTTAGAGAGTTGTGAATGTCCATTTGAATCAATCTCAATTCAACCCTGTTCTCTTACATGTCCTCTTCCCGATGGTCGAAGAACCATGCCCATTGAATATGTGATGAGTGAGATAGCAAGCCTCAAAGTCATGGGCACAAAAACTGCATGGGGGCTAGAGCTGGGCAGGTCACGCGCGTAGGAAAGACACCAGGATACATCACCATGTTTCCGACAATCTTTGAAGGTGTTGTATGCCTCATCCCCCAATATTTCCAACACCAATCATGTTTAACCATGCGCTCTCTTTCATTTGATCACGAGTTTGTGCGAACCGGAGGCTTATGCATTGAGTTACATTAGCGTAAAGTTCACTACTTGGAGTTGTTAAAGTGCCAGGCATGAGCTTGATTTTGCTGCAGCATACACGTAAGCATATATCACAATTGCCAGACGTGTTTGCTGAGTTTATGGAAAATGATATCCTACATGAACCTCATGCATGAACTCCATCTATCCATGCATAATAATGCAATGTGAAAAGCTACAATACATGCAACACACCATAGCTTACCATACCCCACACCTCATCTTATATAACTCAAAAATCTTCACTCTCAATCTAGACACTCACTTCATTTTTTCCAGTTTCATGCAAACACTTCACTCTCTCTTCTCACTCTCCTTCCTCTTCTCACGCTCCTCTCTCTCACCACCACAACCACCATAACCGTTTCTATCTCCACCACCAACCGCCCTAACCAACCATAACCAACCTTACCGACTTGCTCCGGCCACCATAAACCTCCTCTATCAACATAGTCCACGACTCTAACAACCATCTTCATTGACGCATCTGCACTCTAATTTCTCTCTCCCCGCAAGCAACAACAAAGCCACTCCTTGCACCGTCCTCAAACTTCATCATTCTGGTGCGAATCATCCTCACTTGCGAACTCTAATCGCTTTGTCAGCCACTGAACTTGACTGGAGTTTGTGCTTGTTCTCAATCTCTTGCTTATCGTCGTTCTATCGTCATCGCTATCGGAACTCAAAGAAGAGGAGTGTAACTTGTAGCATCTTTGTTAGATCTTTGATCAAGAACCTAATCAGGTAAGCAACTGAAACTTTCTGAGCATATTAGGAATATAAATCAAGATGCTGTATGCGTTTGCTTTTGAGTTTCGTTCTCCATAAGATGATGTATGCTTAGATGATTAAATCATGTGTTTGAGTTCTGTGAGTGCTTGCAAATGTATTGTTGTAGTCAGATAGAGTTTTGGTGAGATTTAATTCATGTTAGGGTTTTAGATTCACGTTCGGTTATGATGTTAGAGTGAGAATCGATGGAAAAAGAGGACAGATCCGGACTCAGTGCGAAAAACCGAATGGACCGGTGTCCTTTTCATGAGTTTCTGGGCAGTTGGTGGCGGTCCGGTGAACGTGTGTGCCGGAGAAGACGACCGGAGGTATTTCTCCGGCGTCTGTGCATGAGTTTACCGTTTACCTTCAGTTTTGCTTAGGTGGCACTGTATAATTGGTCTGTTTTTCTCATTTTTTGGCAATTTCGTTTTATTTCAATAATTGGTACGTGACGTGGCGCGTTTTGATTGAACATGGCATGCTTTTTGTCTTATTATCACTTAAACATTCTTCGCCCAATTGATATATGTTAACATTCACGTTACCTATTTGATTCATTAGAAAACCATAGTCTGAATATTAATAATAACACATGTTGATTGAAAAAAGTGGAATGATAAAAATAATGAAATAAAATAGGAATAGAAGTGCAGCATTTGGGCCACACACTTTGGGCTTCGTCCTATTTCTTGATTGCACCCATGCCTTGCTAAAACACCGCCGGCTACTGGATTGGGCCTTGAGTGTTATTGCCGGTGCCACCCCCTGTTCGAGCCTAGTTCTATGCTTTTACATAATCCAGTTCATATTTTGTTTACTGATGTACCTCCTGTTGATATATAAAAATACATAACAATAGTTCTTTTTTTGTATTTTTTTTATTTGCTTGCTAATTGATTTTTGCCTAAATAAAAATTGATAAAAATATTTTTCTACCCAATTAGAATTTTAGGAAATCCTTAGTTTTTTAGGATTGTTAATTGTTGGTTTTTCTTGAATTTTGATTGGTTAATAAACCATAAAAAATACATAGTTTTTTAGTTTTAATTCATGGAAATTAGTTCTAAGCTTGATAAAAATACAAAAAGATTTGTGAATATTTTCTTTGTTGGTTTAGATTTAATTCTTCTATTTTGTGAATATAATTTCCGTATTTTGTGAGATGCCTATATTGTCCTTAGTACTTCGATGATTTGTTCTCTTCCTTAGTTATATTTCCCCTTTAGATTTTAGTTTAGATTTTAAATAGGAATTAGAATAACAATTAGGCTTAGAAGTTAGGTTAGCCCCCCCTTGTTCATTCTTTTTCTTTTTACAACATTAAAACACTAATAAATACTTGAAATAAAATCCCATAAAAAATACAAAGAAAATACTTAAAGCATTAATAAAAAAGTGAAAATCATTAAAAAGGGGATGGAAGCTTGAATCTCCCTTGCTTTAGGGAATCATTCGAGTGCTTGGATCTCCCTTGCTTTAGGGAACCATTCGGGCGTAAGTTCCCAAATTCTAAAAGACACAAACCATAGAGTAACTCGAGTTTCCCTTGCTTTAGGGATTTCCTCGAAACACTCAAACTCTCTTCTATCTCTCGCCCTTGTGGCATTCTTAAGAACATGTTGAATCCATTCCATAACTAGGCGTATAAGTCTCCAAAGGTCGAGCATCGTGGAGTGCGACTTTAACCTCTGTTCAACTAAAAAACACAAAACAAATAGAAACTATGGAGCCGAACTACGGTCGCTCTGATTCCTGGTAAGGGATACGTAGGCATTGGGTCGCGGGGCCTAAGCGAGCACACTTGTAAATAATTCCTTCTTTTCCCCGCATTTCTTTTGCATTCATTCGCATTTCGGTTTAGACATAGATACACCCTTTAGATAGAAACAAACATAGGTGGATACCATCGAGTACGATGGGCGTGAGGGGTGCTAACACCTTCCCCTCGCGTAACCGACTCCCGTGCCCTGTTCTCTGGTCGAAAGACCTTGTTCTTGTTCTGAGTTAGGTTTTCTGATATTCCTTTCCCTTATGGGATGAATATATTAGTGGCGACTCTGATTCCATTTTTCGCGGTAGCGACAGCTGGCGACTCTGCTGGGGATGTTGCTAGACCTATTGCGGGTCCATTCTTAGCGAGTCGATCCTAGCCTGCGTTTGTTTGTTTATTTACTGGGTGTTTACTTGTTTTATGTCTATACCTTGTATATATGTTTGCATGCATATTCTTTGCCTGCATATCATGTTTGCACATCATGCATATGGATTATATTTTGTGTTCCCTTGGGTCTTCTGTTCTGTTTTGCAGGTGGGGGGTTTGTATGAGGTAAAAGGTCCACTACCCAGGCCAGTGACACATAGGATTAGCGTGGATGCTCATGTTGGCTCCCGTGGCCCTTGCTACGATCGAGTTCAACATGGGGTACCACAACTGGGCGAGGTTCTTTCATGGAACACTGTGTCTGGCACCCTTGCTGCCTCAAACACTTTGTACCCCATGGGAACTGTAGACCCTAGTGACCATTAGGGACCACCTGTCCGTGTCTAGAATTCATACCTGTGAGATTGGGGTGGGACAGGAAACCTCGACTCCTACATACCATTGCTTCTTTAGAGTTGAGGTCGGACCTTTATTTGGTCTGTTCTCATGGTGCTTGATATTCTGGTATTCAAAGAGGCGTCGAACCTTTGATCCTGTGACATTTAACTTGCACAGAGGTTTTACATCAGTTGTCCAGAGATTGTACAGATGCTACTAAGATTATATGGACCTTGTTCCCATGCTTTTGCATTGCATAACATCATTCCTTCATCCACTTCATTTGTGGGGGATCCTAAAGTCTTATTCAAAAAAAAAAGGAAAAGAAAGAGGAAACAAAAAAAGGTAGAAAAACAGAAAAGATGGAGAAAGAAAAAAAGATACTATATGCAAAAAAAAAAGAATAAAAAAGAAACAAAAGTTGATGAAAAGACTTTAGGATCCCTTAGAAATGAAACATGCATGCATACTATCATGCATTTCATATTTCTCTCAGAAGGTTCTGGGGGCCCTTTCTACTAAGATTCTGATCTCAGCAACAAAGTTGACTTCTCACCGCTAGGTGCTCGAAAGTTGGTACTGGAATAACTCTGTGGGGACTTGAATGAGACGAGGACAGAAATGAGGATTGACAGGAATCAATGTATGGAGGCTATTCAAGTTTTTCTCTTAGACAAGAAGAGTTGAGAGAGGTTCGTCAAAGGCCAAATGCAAATGTTAACTTCACCTCAGGGAAAGTTCTTATGAATTAGAATGTCTGAATTATTGTTGAGGTTCCTATTCCTGTTAAGGAGTCTTCACATCATGAGAACAATTTGGAAATTGAAGTCTTCAAGTTTCCGGTTATTGAAAAATGAAAAAAGGTTCCATCTATTGGAGAAAAGGTTGAAAGCCGTAAAAGATTGTGACTCCCTTGATTTAGACATTGTTGGATTGTGCCTAGTGCTTATGTCAAGAGCTGCAAAGGTCATTTATTCTATCTCTGATTAGTTTGGACATGCAAGCCAAAGTGATAATCATCACTTGTACATATGTGGAAATTGTTTGGGGCTCCCGATCGAGGGATAAGCAAGACATTGTCTATCTTGAGCATTGCGCCATTTGCATTGCTCGAATCCCTAAAGCATTACAAATTGTTGTGCAACTTCGTCAGAATCTTTTTTCCATGTGGTAATCAAGAGTGTTTTGTAGAGGCATTTCTCATTCTCAAGCTTTTGCTTCATGTCATGTGTCATCTCTTCCCGGAATTTTCTTCTCAGTGGCCTTTGGTCGTCAACAAAGAAAGAAAGAATATGAGAAATGAACCAATGTAATTTCAATGCCTTGTGCTCAATTATATCCCTGGTTGTTGGTATTTCAGTTGGTGTTTTGGGTCTTCCTTACCAAATATAGCTCTCTGGAGTTCGATGATAATGCAATATTCTTTCAGTCATGATGGTGATTACTGTTCTAGCATCTATATTTGGGGCTCCCGACCGAGGGATAAGCAAGACATATTCTGTTCTTGAGCTTTGCACCATTTGCATTGCTCGAATCCCTAAAAGGAGGCAAAAATGCACCACTCTTGTTGGAATATTCTTCTGGGAAGTAATATAAAGTGTGTGGAAGGAACATATGATAATGCTAAGTGGCTACCATGCTGGGGCACCTGGCCATTTAATTGAAGATCATAATACATTCAAGGGCAAAGTTCAGGTCCTCGCTGATTTCAAAACAACAACATTCATTCCAAAGAGGTTTAGGCTTATATTGAAGTCTCAATGGGGTATCAAAGCTGCAGAAAGCATTCAAGAGCAATAAGTCCATACGGAGTCAAGTCTCCTCAACAAGGGCATTCATTTAGTTCTTTATTGCATTCTCATTGGTAACATTTCATTGTTTGTTTAAGCATTTCTAGCATGTAAAAACTTGTTAATTTTCGAATGAAAATCATAATACATTGTTTATGTTTGTCTTGAAGTAATCCACTCGTTTTCACTCAAAAAAAAAAGTTTTTGGCATTACAATACCAACTTTTACTAATCTCTTGCTTAGGCAACGAGCGGAGGGAGAATGATGAAAAAAAATGAAAAATCCCTAATTGTGTGTTTTTGAATAAAATCCTACTGATGATGTAAAGGCATTGTTTCAAATCCCTAAACACCGGAGATATAAGGGAGATAGACCCTCGTTAACCCCTTTGAGCCTTGAAGGAGGAGTTTCTTTTTGATAAAAAAAAACCTTTATCTTAACCCTGGGGCAGGGTAGTGTTCATTTAACTTGATCAAGTGTTCAGAACTCGCAAAAGATATGCATCTAAGGATATAACAATGGTTATCCTTCAAAAGGGTTGAGAAATGTCAAAATTGCAATGGTTATCCTTCACCTATAAGGAGATCAAAAGATGACGATACCGCAATGGTAATTCTTCATCAATCATGGAATGAGGCAGTCGCAATCACTTCCAACGAATCAAAAACAATGCGAGGTCACACGACTTGTTCAAGAAAGAAAAAGAAAAAAATATTGCAAAAAAAAAAAAGAAAAGAAAAGAAAAGAATATGGCAATAGAAAGAAAGAAAAAGGGATGGTGAAATAAAGCAAGAACAAAGTCGTGTGATAATGAATCAGAAGAATAAAAGGTGAGCGACTGTCATGTCCGAAAAAACCTAATTGATTCCTCAACCATTTCAAAATTCCTTGCGAGGAATGAGCACTCATGTTGAGTTAATTGAACTTAGGAGTGGGGAACATCACGAAGGGGGTGGGCACCAAATAATTTTGAGCCTAAAAATCCTTTGTTTCTGAAAACCATGAACCAGGCCAAGTTACAACCCTTAAAAGTCCTAATTGAAGTAGGGTTTATTATGAAAATGCAATCCCATGAGATAACGTTTAGCTGACTCCCAATGACGCGTCACATATCTATGTTGGTATTGTATGCCCGCTTTACATTTCATTCACAAGAGGTGGCCACCTCATTGCATAAAAAGTTTTAAACTTCAAGACTAGCATAGGCTTTGCATTAGAATTATCATTCTTAGAATTAACATTCTTTTGCATACAAAACATTTGCTTAAACATCAAGGAAGTTTCCATGATGAGAATCCATGAAGAGCTTGGTCATGTCAAAATAAAAGGACTTGAGAACTCCTTAGAGTAAAAAGAAATCATTCCAGAGACTAATATATCAAGGGGCATGTTGCCTGAAGACTCCATTGAGCATAATCAGTTTATACCTTCTTTGATTGGTTACCCTGAAGGGAGAAGTATGAATACTCTATTGAGCATGCGCAGTAGATACTCTCTTTGATTGATTACCCTGAAGGTTTTGAATACTCTATTGAGTGTGGTAAAGTTACTTCTACGATTTGTGGGATCTTAAGGGAAGTAAAACTCGAGGATTCTGATGGGATGTACATAATCAGGGGCAGCCACGACGAGGAATCTCTCTCGTGAGTTCAGCCTATTTGGGGCAAGCAAATCAAGGTTTGACATCTCAAATTCGACCAATCAGGGTTAATCAATTCGAGGAATCTCTCTCCTGATTTCAATCAATCTAAAGTGGTGATGTCGAGGAATCTCTCAAACTCACTCAATCTGGGGAAGATACTTTGAGATTCGACAAATCTCTTCAAGGATCCGTGGATCAAGAGAAAGAATATTTCAAACGCTTGAATATGCTGAGGCAAAATTATCTCAAGTAATTGTGGTTTAAGGATCCTTTCGAGGCAAATGCCTTCGTAAATCAGATACCTTCTTAAGTCAGGCAGCCTGGGGCATAATCATTTTGGTTTGTAATGAAGGAACCATCATTCACTTGTAAAGAGCATTTGACCATCACATAGTTGATAAGTATCATAATGCTTTTCCCCAACAAGTTACTCTCCCCTCAAGCATAGGAGTTTATTTCTCCTGAGAGTTGATTCCATTCCTCAAGCATAGGAGTTTATTTCTCCTAGAAAAGTCACTCCCCGAGCATAGGAGTTTATTTCTCTTGAGAGTTGATTCCATTCCTCAAGCATAGGAGTTTATTTCTCCTAAAAAGTCACTCCCCGAGCATAGGAGTTTATTTCTCCTGAGAATTCTTTCTCTCCCCAAATAGGAGTTTATTTCTCCTCGGAGTTGTTCCAATCCTCTCAACAAGGGCTCCTTATCCAGATTTCTAATCCCCACCATGATGAATTGAGGGAATCTCCTCAAACTGAAAATTCTCCAAGCAATGGCACATGGTGAGAAGTCAGAATTATTCTCCAAGGCAACTATCAGGAGTATATCTTGCAAGTTAAAGTCCAATGTCTGTTGGCACCCCCACAGAGTTCTTAACACTAAGGGGAATCTCCCTGGTGTTTACCTTTCCCGAGGTCAGAGACAAAGCTCGATCAACAAGGCAGTGGAATATTCTTTAAAGGGCCCTCGTTATCTCTACATATAGTAATCATTGCATTCACATTGCATCTATAAAAATGCGTAGCATTTCCATGAATATGGAGCATTACGCCATAAAAAAAATCAAACATGCATCAACGCATAAGGCGGTTTGTGCATGCTCCAAAAGCACAAGGTAATATATTCCCAGAAGAGGTCTCACTTTCTCTCTCCATTGTGGATTGGATACAGAGTCATTCTTCGTCAAGATCATTGTATTTATGGTTGTTTCCTGTTTGTTGAGCTCAATCGTTTGGATAACCCATACTTTGTGTGTGGCAATTCGAATGATTGTCACTCTTGTAGAATTACACCCCGCCTTTTGGCCTGAGGGATCCATGTAATTCTTATGTTTTGTAAGTAACAATATCTTCTTCAAAGTCCAGTGTCTGCTGGCACTATCTAATAGAGTCTGGTCGTCACCAGTCCTCTCTTCGTATTCACTTTTTGTGAGTCCCCTTACTGCCTTTTGCATAAGGGATACCTCTTGCTTCTTGCAAGTCTTGTTTTGGTTATTTTCCCGTATGCTGCGTGCAGATTAAAGTGCGGATGAGGGTGGGCATTCAACCCATCTCATTTTTCAATCATTTGGGTAATCATACTTGGTGTGTGGCAACTCGAATGAATGCCACTTTTGAAGAGTACACCCCGCCTTTTGGCCTGAGGGATCCATGTAATTCTTATGCTTCGCAAGCATCAACATCTCCGTGAATGTTCAGTGGTTATTGTCATCCGCGTGTCGAGTCTAGTCGTTACTAGTCTTGTTTTGGTTATTTTCCCGCGTGCCGCGTGCATATTAGAGTGCGAATGAGGGTGGGCATTCAACCCATCTCATTTTTCAATCATTTGAAATCCATACTATGTGTGTGGCAATTCGAGTGATTGCCACCCTTGAAGAGTACACCCCGCCTTTGGCCTGAGGGATCCATGTAATTCTTATGCTTCGCAAGCACCAATACTTTTTTGAAAGCCCAGTGTTTACTGGCATCCCCTGATTGGTTCTAGTTGTCACTAGCCTTTCTTTCAGTCAAGCCCAATAGTTATTGGCATCTCTTTCGAATTCAGTGTTCATAAACATCCCTAATAGAGTCTAGTTGTTACTAGTCTTCTTCAGTCAAGTCCAATGATTATTGGCATACCTTTTCAGATCTAGAGTCACCCTTCGGTTGTGTCTCTTTTTAAAGTCTAACTGAGGTTAGCAAATAGGATCGATTTCCCCTTCGGCTGGTTACATCCTTTATCGAGTCGCCCTTCGGTGGTGTCTCTCTTTGAAGTCTAACTGAGGTTAGCAAAATAGGATCGGTTTCCCCTTCGGCTGGTTACATCCTTTATCGAGTCGCCCTTCGGTGGTGTCTCCCTTTGAAGTCTAACTGAGGTTAGCAAAATAGGATCGGTTTCCCCTTCGGTTGGTTACATCCTTTATCGAGTCACTCGTCGGTCGTGTCTTTCTTTGAAGTCTAACTGCGGTTAGCAAAATAGGATCGGTTTCCCCTTCGGCTGGTTACATCCTTTATCGAGTCACCCTTCGGTGGTGTCTCTCTTCGAAGTCTAACTGAGGTTAGCAAAATAGGATCGGTTTCCCCTTCGGCTGGTTACATCCTTTATCGAGTCACCCGTCGGCCGTGTCTTTCTTTGAAGTCTAACTGAGGTTAGCAAAATAGGATCGGTTTCCCCTTCGGCTGGTTACATCCTTTATCGAGTCGCCCTTCGGTGGTGTCTCTCTTTGAAGTCTAACTGAGGTTAGCAATTAGGATCGGATTCCCCTTCGGCTGGTTTCATCCTTCATCAAGTCACCCTTCGGCTGTATCTCTTTTTGAAGTCTAACTAAGGTTAGCAAAATAGGATCGGTTTCCCCTTCGGCTGGTTACATCCTTTATCGAGCCACCCTTCGGCTGTGTCTCTTTTTGAAGTCTAACTGAGGTTAGCAAAATAGGATCGGATTCCCCTTCGGCTGGTTTCATCCTTTATCGAGTCACCCTTCGGCTGTGTCTCTCTTTGAAGTTTAACTGAGGTTAGCAAAATAGGATCGGTTTCCCCTTCGGCTGGTTATATCCTTTATCGAGTCGCCCTTCGGTGGTGTCTCTCTTTGAAGTCTAACTGAGGTTAGCAATTAGGATCGGATTCCCCTTCGGCTGGCTTCATCCTTTATCAAGTCACGCTTAGATTGCGTTTCCTTTTGAGGTCTAACTGAGGTTAGCAACCCGTTTAAGGTCCACCTTCGGCTGGTATCCTTTGATAATACTCATCACTCTTTGTTGTACCGCAGAATGCAAATTTTGATGGTACTTTTGGGTATTCAATCCACTTACACCTCTCATGTCCAGAACTTGTGTCGTTCGTACATTCAGGTTCAAGAAGATTGAATAGGGGCAGCTGTTGCGCCCCAAAATTTGCCCACATATTTATTCCTAATTGGCTTACCTATCACATTCATGTGCATACCCCATCTAGGCCATTCATCCAATACATTCATTCATACTATTGTTACTGTTCAAGAAAGTTGACAAAAAAGAGTTTCTATGTGGAAGATATCTTGGTTCAAAAGAGAAAGATTTGGAGTCTGATTGTATGGCATCATCTCCATTGAAGTCCTCCTAAAACCAAGGTTCATTCTATCCAAGCCAAAACTCCGGTTAAAAGATACAAATCTCAGATTCATCAGGGGTTTCAAATTAGGGTTCTTTGACCTAAGTCGACCCTGTTGACTTTTTGGTCAAAATTTAATCAGGAGATGATTTTGAGTGTGAAATATGGTTGCCGTGAAGAAGTATCATTTACTGAAGCTTCTTTGATTGAAAACTGATGGAGAATTGGATCAGAAACGGATTAATCGGGAAATTCATCTGAAATCAGAAAAATCAGGAAATGTTGACTCTTCGGTCAAAGTCAAAGTCAACTGTCAAATATGGACTTATGGTGGAAAATCGGTCAAAGAAAGGTCAAAGGGTGATTAAATCAAGAAAATAATCAAAGTTGCCATTTATGGAAGTTAGTTGAAATGTGAAATTACCAAAAATAGAAAGGAAAAATACATAAAAAAATATTTGATTTGGAAATTGGTTGAGCAGCTGACTTCATGGATGATTTACACGTGGATCAAGGCTTCAATTCAAGACAAGCTCAACACCAAATTTGTTCAATTCATGGAGATCTACAACTTTGTAGTTGAAAGTTTCTTCATTTGAAGTATGGTTGAAAAGATATTGAGGTTTGAAGTTGAAGGTTTTCATTTGATACAAGTCATGAAGCATGGCAAAGTTCTGGGCAAGCAGGAAGCATTTGACCGAACACATGGTGCGCCATATTTGAAGCCAGTTTTAGAGAAGTGTAAACATCCATTGGACCTAAACTTGACATCCATCTACTCCCCTCCACGTATTCTATTCAACAAGACAATAATCAAGCCAATTGGAGGTTTATTGAGAAAATTGTGAAGGCTCAAAGTCATGCCCTTGCAAAGTCACGCTTTGCCAAAGATATGGGCCAAAAGCTGGGGCACGCGTAGGCAAATGATCAAACAGGTTGCGTGTCATATGTAATGTCAGTTTTAGAGAGTTGTGAATGTCCATTTGAATCAATCTCAATTCAACCCTGTTCTCTTACATGTCCTCTTCCCGATGGTCGAAGAACCATGCCCATTGAATATGTGATGAGTGAGATAGCAAGCCTCAAAGTCATGGGCACAAAAACTACATGGGGGCTAGAGCTGGGCAGGTCACGCGCGTAGGAAAGACACCAGGATACATCACCATGTTTCCGACAATCTTTGAAGGTGTTGTATGCCTCATCCCCCAATATTTCCAACACCAATCATGTTTAACCATGCGCTCTCTTTCATTTGATCACGAGTTTGTGCGAACCGGAGGCTTATGCATCGAGTTACATTAGCGTAAAGTTCACTACTTGGAGTTGTTAAAGTGCCAGGCATGAGCTTGATTTTGCTGCAGCATACACGTAAGCATATATCACAATTGCCAGACGTGTTTGCTGAGTTTATGGAAAATGATATCCTACATGAACCTCATGCATGAACTCCATCTATCCATGCATAATAATGCAATGTGAAAAGCTACAATACATGCAACACACCATAGCTTACCATACCCCACACCTCATCTTATATAACTCAAAAATCTTCACTCTCAATCTAGACACTCACTTCATTTTTTCCAGTTTCATGCAAACACTTCACTCTCTCTTCTCACTCTCCTTCCTCTTCTCACGCTCCTCTCTCTCACCACCACAACCACCATAACCGTTTCTATCTCCACCACTAACCGCCCTAACCAACCATAACCAACCTTACCGACTTGCTCCGGCCACCATAAACCTCCTCTATCAACACAGTCCACGACTCTAACAACCATCTTCATTGACGCATCTGCACTCTAATTTCTCTCTCCCCGCAAGCAACAACAAAGCCACTCCTTGCACCGTCCTCAAACTTCATCATTCCGGTGCGAATCATCCTCACTTGCGAACTCTAATCGCTTTGTCAGCCACTGAACTTGACTGGAGTTTGTGCTTGTTCTCAATCTCTTGCTTATCGTCGTTCTATCGTCATCGCTATCGGAACTCAAAGAAGAGGAGTGTAACTTGTAGCATCTTTGTTAGATCTTTGATCAAGAACCTAATCAGGTAAGCAACTGAAACTTTCTGAGCATATTAGGAATATAAATCAAGATGCTGTATGCGTTTGCTTTTGAGTTTTGTTCTCCATAAGATGATGTATGCTTAGATGATTAAATCATGTGTTTGAGTTCTGTGAGTGCTTGCAAATGTATTGTTGTAGTCAGATAGAGTTTTGGTGAGATTTAATTCATGTTAGGGTTTTAGATTCACGTTCGGTTATGATGTTAGAGTGAGAATCGATGGAAAAAGAGGACAGATCCGGACTCAGTGCGAAAAACCGAATGGACCGGTGTCCTTTTCATGAGTTTCTGGGCAGTTGGTGGCGGGCCGGTGAACGTGTGTGCCGGAGAAGACGACCGGAGGTGGTTCTCCGGCGTCTGTGCATGAGTTTACCGTTTACCTTCAGTTTTGCTTAGGTGGCACTGTATAATTGGTCTGTTTTTCTCATTTTTTGGCAATTTCGTTTTATTTCAATAATTGGTACGTGACGTGGCGCGTTTTGATTGAACATGGCATGCTTTTCGTCTTATTATCACTTAAACATTCTTCGCCCAATTGATATATGTTAACATTCACGTTACCTATTTGATTCATTAGAAAACCATAGTCTGAATATTAATAATAACACATGTTGATTGAAAAAAGTGGAATGATAAAAATAATGAAATAAAATAGGAATAGAAGTGCAGCATTTGGGCCACACGCTTTGGGCTTCGTCCTGTTTCTTGATTGCACCCATGCCTTGCTAAAACACCGCCGGCTACTGGATTGGGCCTTGAGTGTTATTGCCGGTGCCACCCCCTGTTCGAGCCCAGTTCTATGCTTTTACATAATCCAGTTCATATTTTGTTTACTGATGTACCCCCTGTTGATATATAAAAATACATAACAATAGTTCTTTTTTTGTATTTTTTTTTATTTGCTTGCTAATTGATTTTTGCCTAAATAAAAATTGATAAAAATATTTTTCTACCCAATTAGAATTTTAGGAAATCCTTAGTTTTTTAGGATTGTTAATTGTTGGTTTTTCTTGAATTTTGATTGGTTAATAAACCATAAAAAATACATAGTTTTTTAGTTTTAATTCATGGAAATTAGTTCTAAGCTTGATAAAAATACAAAAAGATTTGTGAATATTTTCTTTGTTGGTTTAGATTTAATTCTTCTATTTTGTGAATATAATTTCCGTATTTTGTGAGATGCCTATATTGTCCTTAGTACTTCGATGATTTGTTCTCTTCCTTAGTTATATTTCCCCTTTAGATTTTAGTTTAGATTTTAAATAGGAATTAGAATAACAATTAGGCTTAGAAGTTAGGTTAGCCCCCCCTTGTTCATTCTTTTTCTTTTTACAACATTTAAACACTAATAAATACTTGAAATAAAATCCCATAAAAAATACAAAGAAAATACTTAAAGCATTAATAAAAAAGTGAAAATCATTAAAAAGGGGATGGAAGCTTGAATCTCCCTTGCTTTAGGGAATCATTCGAGTGCTTGGATCTCCCTTGCTTTAGGGAACCATTCGGGCGTAAGTTCCCAAATTCTAAAAGACACAAACCATAGAGTAACTCGAGTTTCCCTTGCTTTAGGGATTTCCTCGAAACACTCAAACTCTCTTCTATCTCTCGCCCTTGTGGCATTCTTAAGAACATGTTGAATCCATTCCATAACTAGGCGTATAAGTCTCCAAAGGTCGAGCATCGTGGAGTGCGACTTTAACCTCTGTTCAACTAAAAAACACAAAACAAATAGAAACTATGGAGCCGAACTACGGTCGCTCTGATTCCTGGTAAGGGATACGTAGGCATTGGGTCGCGGGGCCTAAGCGAGCACACTTGTAAATAATTCCTTCTTTTCCCCGCATTTCTTTTGCATTCATTCGCATTTAGGTTTAGACATAGATACACCCTTTAGATAGAAACAAACATAGGTGGATACCATCGAGTACGATGGGCGTGAGGGGTGCTAACACCTTCCCCTCGCGTAACCGACTCCCGTGCCCTGTTCTCTGGTCGAAAGACCTTGTTCTTGTTCTGAGTTAGGTTTTCTGATATTCCTTTCCCTTATGGGATGAATATATTAGTGGCGACTCTGATTCCATTTTTCGCGGTAGCGACAGTGAGGTGAAATATTGGTAAATGGTAAAGAATAATCAAGGAAAATGTGTTTGGTACCAAAATGATATCATGCTTCCTTCTTTTTTTTTTCAAATTTCGTCCAGGGAAATCGATTTTCTAAATGGGTAAATCGATTTCCATAGTGAAATTTTCAAAAAATTGTTTTTCTTGTACTGTTTTGATTTTTGCCCGATCTTTTACCTGTAAAATATAAACAAAAGAGACAAAATACATATTTTTGGATTTTGGTTAGTATAAAACAAATAAAAAATAGAAATGCTTGATGGCTCCCCTCAGAGATAATCTCAGTATCAAAAATAGAACTTCACAATGGTGCCTTTGATTGGTGATTAAGATGCAACCAATGTATGATCTTAGGGTCAAAAATTGGGGTATGACACTGACACTATGCATGTGGTACCATACATGGGCTAAACCCATCCAACTGCTCTTTTCATCATCAAGATACAGTCAAACCGGCACAAATTCCGCATAATGGGAATTATGCTCACCATTTGATCCACAACATCACCGGGATCCATCACCATAATGTATATGAATGAATGCACACATATGACATACTTATAACATCACCGATCCGATGCTTCGCATCGTCTCATTACAACTCACCATTTCATCGCCAATAAGCATGCACAGTTATTAGCAATCATTCAGCTATATCACATATAATCATGTCAAAACACCTCCCAGTCTCAACGAATTCAAAGTAGTTACATCACTGTTATACCCCAAAATTTGCCCGCATCTTTTTTCAAGAAAACTCCAATCTGAAAATTAAGAGTCTCATATAATCATGGATTTTTATTTCAACAAATATCCTGACATATGAAATACTTAGTTTTTAGAATTTTTCTTATACAGTAATTTGGCTTGCAGTTGAATTTATTCTTACGCAAACGCCAAATACTGTTTATTACTTCACACATGCTATTTATTTATTTACAGATAAATAGTACTCACACAATTGGTACAGAGTTAAATCTTTTTGCAGGCGCAGAATCAGGAAACTCAGACTGTACTGATAACAGTCAGTCGACAGTCAAACTGCTGGCAGTACAATTCTCAGTGTTTTGTACCATCAATCAAATCAATCTTTTGCAATTCAAAATTCCAAGATTTTTGTTCTAGAAGTCTTCTGAATATCACGCGATTAGCAGAGACTCAACACTGCACAAAAATCAGGTACGCTTAACTGTCTCCTACACAAACAGTCCCTGGCTAGGGTTTTCTTGTTTTTACAGGAGAAACAAGTTTTTGAGACCTCAAATGGATTTCATGCACATCCATATATCTCAAAGTACCATCATACAAATTTTCAAACTTCAATTCACTCAGACGCACCGTCAGCAGCTCAAACAGTCAACAGACGACCCGTTTGACCAAAAAGTCAACAGACAGTCAAAAATGAATTTTTTTGTCAAAGTCCATATTTTGTCAAAGGATTCATCATTTGATCATTGGATGATCATAATTCATCAAGGAAAGATCAAAAATCAACAAAACCCTAAGATTCAAAATTAGGGTTTTTGCCTGAAAAGTCAACTCAACTTTGACTGGTCATAACTCTCTCATCCTTCATCCAAAAAATTCAAACCAAAGCTCATTTTGAAGGAAATTCAATTATCTTTCAAATTCAATTGATCCCATGGTCATTGCATTCACCATTTGAAAAATATGACCAAAGACATTACAGGTCATTTTCAAAGTCAACAAAAAGACACTTTTTTCAAAAGGACACCCAAGGAGCATCAAAAATCATTTTGACATGAGACCAAAGACATTGGTTAGAGGACTCTTTGAGGTTTCCAAAAAGTGCAAGAACTCCTTCATATGACAAAAATTGAGGGATTTACACCTTGTTGAAGTTGGCTAAATTTTGGGAAAATGCATGAAACCAACATTGCTCAAAAATGTATTTTTTCCAAATGGGGCCAAGTTTTCATGGTTCAAACATGTTTGCCATGTTATTATGGGCCTACCACGACCAAGACCAAGCCCATAACATTTTTCTCCATTTTTTGATTTAATTTTATCATTTAAGATTAAATTAAAAAGGAAAAAAATGAAGGATAAAGCATAGCTTATTTTCTAAGCTAAAGTCTCCACATGGTACTTAATTATTCAGCAAGGAAGGCAGCAAAGGAAGCCTAGAGCAAGAGTGTGGAAGATTCAAGCAATGGTTGCTTAGATTTTAAGTTTGAAAGTCAAGATTCCAACAAAGACAATCAAGGCTTATTAGCTTAGTTTCTAAGCACTTCAAGGCTTATAAATAGGCTAGAATATTTCAGCAACAAGGAGAAAAAAGAGAGCACGAAAATATTGCCAAAGCATAGCAAGAAACTTCATAAATTCTCTTAAAATTCCATAAACTTTGTAATTTTCGAATTCCACATTCCAATCAATATCAATACAAACAATCACTTCCAATCATCTCTTAAAGCAACATAGAGTAAGAATAAGCTCTTTGTTTGGTCCCATGAGAGTCGTAATAAGTGTATAAAGTTTTTACATGAACATACACTCATAGCTTTCGTTTTCATAGATAGAGTGGGTTTTAATCAAAACTAACAACACCAATGAACTCAGAGCATCCTAATTAGGGGATCTGGGTTGCTTTTGTTGTTTGGAAACTAACGTTCTTTGTGATCCCACGTGATCACTCTCATCCACGCCTACCATGTTCCCTCCAATCTGAGCCCTTGGATCATCTCAAATTTTCATCCAACACATCAGACAAGCAATCCATACCATGGACTCACATGCATACCACACCTAATCATTAACTATTTATTTTCTATTTTTATTTTAATTTCTTGTTAAATTAATTAAAAATAGTTTTAAAAATCCAAAAAATACACAAAAAATATTTTTAGACTTCTAAAATAATATTTTATTTTATGATATAAAAATATTTTATTTTTTTCATAATTTCAATATTTTGCATAATTAATTAGTATATATTTATATATTTGCTTTTTAATTATCTTAACCAATCAAAAAATCATAAAAAATTGTTCTTTATGTTAAATATTGTTTATATATTATAAACTAATTTTGTACATATTTTGAATAATTTTCTCTTTAAGTTTTAAATTACTTGTATAATTATTTGTATAATTATGTATTAATTAGCTTAATCAATTTCAAATCAATTTCAAAAATTCCAAAAAAATTAGTTTTGTTTTAAAATTAATTGACAAATATTTTGTACATATTTTAAACTTAATTTCTAGGTTTAAATCTATTTTCATCTTTTTTCTTCATTTTTAATTTAATTAATCATGCATTAATTATAATTAAAATCAATCATAAAAAATCCAAAAATATGCCTTTTATTTTTCTTGCAATTTAAATTCCTAGATAAATGTATAGGATGTCAAAATCATGTAAATAGGCTTAGTTTACGTTTCCTGCACAATCGATGTAATAGCGTAGATTTACTTTCCGCACTTTACATTTCCGCATTTTAATTTCCAGCAAATATAAACTGCGTGCATGTCAAAGATAAAATTGAACCGTTAGATCACTAACTTCAAAGATAAAATATCTGAATCCAATCACAATCACACTTGCACCTTTTAAGGTAATCCCTTCTCATTCTTTTCAAAATCAAAGTCAAAATTCTACTGTTTCGAGTACAAAATCGAACCTTTTGTTTGTATCCGGTGAAAGGATAGATTTTTAAAGGAAATAGGATAAAGACCTTACAACTCAGGGTAGACCTCCTAGTTTGCTTGCTCAAATCAAAAACAAACAAAATTCTCATACACTGTTGTTTTTCAAAACAAAACTTTCCAAAAAGACAATAATTTGTATACATCCAAACACGGATCATTACAAAGTTAACGTTCTTTTTAAAACATCTTTCGAAAGATAAACAAACATTTTGTATACATCCGCACAAGGATCATTACAAATTCAATTTACAAAGGTATTTGAAACCACATATGAGCATTCTAAAGCAATTGAAAAGTGATCGAAAAACAAGTGAGCTAAGCAAACTTAAGAGCCCATGGATAACCATGGATACAAAGGGTGCTAACACCTTCCCTTTGTATAACCTACCCCCTTACCCAGAATTTCTTAAAGGCCTTTTTTCTGTTTCTTTTATAAACCTTTCCTTAACTGGATAAAATAAAAGGTCGGTGGCGACTCTGTGAATTTTAAAAAATGCGAAAGCATAAGCGATAAAAAAAGAGTCAGTTCACGTATCTCTCCCGCTCAGAGGTATGGCCCGAAAAAAACGGAGGTCCACAGAACTGGCGACTCTGCTGGGGAATACTTTCAAAAAAACAAAATGTTTTCAAAAGGGGTTACCTTAAGAGAATAGATTACTTCGATGTTTTCAATTGTTTGACTTGATTGCTCTATTTTTCAAAAGTTTGTTTGGGTATTTTGCTTGTGTGAAAGATTCTAACCCGAATCTCGAGATACCTTAAGTATATGACAATAGACCAAGGAAACTGTACGGCATGTACCGATACGGTTGATTTGGTAGTCATCATTAGTGCGATACTTTGGTTTATACTGATGTCCCTTGAAAACGATCAAGGAGTATATTAGGCTTCCGAAATGTCATTAAACACTAATTTGTCTTAGAACCTTTTTAGTTGAACTTGACTTGTGGCCTATTAAGTGGCTAGCTTTGAAATTGATCGAAGTTAGTTATCCTCGAGGAATATTTTGATCGGCCGTTCAAGCGCCGTATTGAGATGTTACCTCCAAGGATCATAGAACCCGAATGCTATTCTAGGACAGGTTTTAACCAACTCAACTTCAGTGGGAAGGGTATCACCTATCAGCTTCATGCAAGCCTTTAAACCTAAGGCTATTGTTTGATTTGTTTTTGTGTGCCACATGTTTGCATCATAAGCATATCATTTTCTCACAAAACACTTCAAGGATCAAAGAGTTTACCTTTGTTTTTTGCAGGTAATGGCTCCCGCCACCCGAGATTAGATCCGAATCAACATCTCAACGGTACCATCTGAACTAAAAGACTTAGTGTCAGAATTCCCCAGGAATGTTCAATTCACCGAAAGGCATGGTCACTTACCCCATTTGGTTACCTCAAAATTTGAAGAAGACATGATACGGGTCCTGTTCCAGTTCTTTGACCCTGAACATCATTGCTTTACCTTTCCAGATTACCAGTTAGTACCCACTTTGGAAGAATTCTCTGAACTAATTGGATTGCCTGTTCGAAATCAATTACCTTTCACTGGTTTAGAAAGGATTCCAAAACCTGAAGTCATTGCTGTTGCTTTACATTTGCGAAAATCAGAAATCGAGTCCAATTGGGAAACAAAGAGTGGAGTTAAGGGTTTGCTTGCTAAATTCTTATTGGAAAAGGCTCGATTACTGCTAGAAAACAAAAGTTATCCAGCTTTTGAGGAGGTTATGGCCCTTTTGATATATGGGTTGGTTTTATTCCCAAATCCCGACCAGTTCATAAGTGTACACATCATCAACCTTTTTCTAACCCGTAACCCGGTACCAACCTTGCTGGGAGACATTCTACATTCTCTACACACTCGTACCATAAAGAAACGAGGAACTCTCATGTGCTGTATACCACTACTGGCTAGGTGGTTTACATTTCATCTTCCCCGATCAGTGTTGAGAAATGAACAAAGAATGCAATGGTCTCGCAGGATTATGTCTTTGTCTCATTCAGATATCCGGTGGAACAACTTCTTTCAAAGAGACATTACTATCATTGATCATTGTGGAGAGTACCCTAATGTACCACTCCTTGGCATCAAAGGAGACATCACTTACAATCCCTCTTTAGCTCTACGCCAATTCGGATATGCAAGGAGCAACGGTCCTCATGACATGATTATCCGTGGCATTGTGTTTGATTACGAGAATGATTCTCATAGACACCGACGAAGGTTCATACATGCATGGGACAGTGTCTATAGAATAGAAAGCAAAACTTTGGGGCAATGGAATTCTATCCCTATGGAACCTTACCTCAGATGGGTCCGCACTCATGCTCAGAAACTCATTATGCCATATCCCGCCATTCTACCTGTGACTATTGAGCCAGAGGTCGAAGGAGACGAACCCCAAGTTATTCTACACCCGGATATGCCAACTGACCTAGAAGAGTTGCAAAAATCTTGGTTTCAACTAAAAGAGGAAAGAGACACCTTCAAAGCACACTGTCAAGACTATGAGAGAAGGATATTGGAGCTCACCGGACAGCTTCAAGAAGAACAACAGATCAACACATTCCTGGGGGCAAAGAGAAAGCGTCCATGGGAGACCTGAGGGATCATTCATTTCCTTTATTTCTGTTTTGTAAGCCCAAATGAGGCAAAGAAAAAAAAAGCAAAAAAAAAAGAAATAAATTGTTTAACTAATGTTTGTTTCTTCTTTGTTTTAACAAATCTAAACTCTAAGATCCTTGAAAACATTGCACACACATTTTATTCATATACACTGCATTCACATACATTGCATTCATATACATTGCATATACATTTCATACATTTGCATATACATTTCATTCATATACATTGCATCCAGTCATACACATTGCATAACAGGTTCACATGACGGATTTCTCATCTCCTCGCTGTTTATTTCAGTCAGAAGAGATGGAATCTGAGACAAGCATCAAGAACCTCGAAGCACAGAATGCCCAAGTTCAAGTGGCAATTCTGGAACTGGCAAAGGGGCAACAAGAACTGAAAGCCCTGATAATCAAGAAGAAAAAGAAGCCCAAAGGATCTGTAGGCGTGAGTCACCTGAAAAGGAAGATCAAAATCCCAGTCAAAAAGTTCAAAAAGCCACCGATCCCTGAAACAGTCGGTGATGGTGAACAAGAAGACAATCAAAGCAACCAGGGTTCTGCCAAACCCTCTCTCTCTTCAAATGAAGAAGATGATCATTCTGGGGACGAACCGGATGATGACAAATACCAACAGCTGGAAGACCGTATGAAAGCTATGGAGATACAAAAAGTACCTGGTTTAGATTTCAATGATCTGGGACTCATCTCGGATGTTGTTATCCCTCCAAAATTCAAAGTTCCTGTCTTTGCAAAATATGATGGAGTTTCTTGCCCAAAACTACATCTGAGATCCTATGTGAGGAAGATACAACCTCATACAACAGATAACAAATTGTGGATTCACTTCTTCCAAGAAAGTATGTCGGGTACACAACTCGAGTGGTACTACCAGCTGGAAAATACAAAGGTCCATACTTGGGAAGAATTAGCTGCTGCATTTTACAAACAGTACCAATACAATGCTGATCTTGCACCAACCCGTACTCAACTAAGGGGCATGTCTATGGGACCAAAAGAAAGTTTCAAAGGATATGCACAAAAGTGGAGAGATATGGCTGGAAGGGTTCAACCACCCTTATCTGATCGCGAACTAGTCGACATGTTCATGGGCACTTTAACTGACCCTTTCTATAGCCATTTGCTGGGAAGCTCATCATCAGGTTTCACTGACCTGATACTGACCGGAGAACGTGTCGAAAGTGGCATTCAAAATGGAAAAATTCAAATAGGTTCCTCCTCTGGTACTACAAAAAGGCCCATCAGCGGGAGAAATGAGGTCAATGCAACACAAATTCAGAAAAGTCGAAAAAGTGAGCAGCATCAATCTGTAGGGGCAGTTCTGATCTCCGCATCTGCACCTCAAAAAGATCAACAGCCAAAATATATGCATCGACCAGATGCACCAAGAAGAAATTTCACCAGAATCAACATGCCAATCTCTCAGGCATTGCAGCACTTGCTAAAAGCAGATCTGATCACATTAAAAGGTCCTCCAAAGAATGTCAACACTTCCTCTCCGAATTATCGCCCTGATGCGACATGTGCCTATCACTCAAACTGTCTAGGACATGACGCAGATCACTGCTGGGCCTTGAAAAATAAAATACAAGATATGATAGATGTTGGGGAAATTGAGTTCGATCCTCCAGAAACTCCAAATGTCATCACTGCACCTATGCCAAAGCATGACAAAACTGTTAACGCTATCCTGGACACTGTTTACATCTATGATGTGAACGAATTATCAACTCCACTATGCGAAGTCAAAGGAAAGCTAATCCAAGCTGGTTACTTTCCAGGGTGTGACCCCGACTGCTTTTATTGCTCATACCTACCCAATGGTTGTGAAAATCTGAGGATGGGAATTCAAAAGTGGATGGATCGCCGTATCATTATGTTTGAGAGGCTCCCTTCTATGGACGTGCTGTGCGAAGTCTTTGCAAACGGGATGAGAATAGAGGATGCCTCAGTGATCTCCAGCTTACCATTCAAAATCTCTGCCAAGGCTCCATTCAAAATTTCTGCTACACTCAAAGTGGCATCAGTAGTCATTGCTAGTCCAACTCCATTTCCATACTCCTCAGACAAAGCTGTCCCATGGGGATACGACACTAATGTTTATGTTCATGGAGTTAAGCAGGGTACCTCGACTGAAGAGGCCGCAAAGTTAACTACTCCAATTGTGGGTAATATTGTGGGTACCAGCAAGATCACGAGAAGTGGAAGAATCTTTTCACCAGAAATTTCTCCAAATGTTGCTGCTGGTCCAGTCCGAGTCCCAATTCCTAATCAAGATAACAGCGCTCGAGGAAAAGAGCCACAAGTTGAACAAGTTCAAACCCCGGTGGAGATCACTGCTGAGGATCCATCAAAGCAAGAAATGGAGGAAATATTGAAAATCATCTGCAAGAGTGATTACAATATTGTTGAGCAACTAGGGCACACCGCTTCAAAAATCTCAATGCTATCTCTGCTAAAATATTCAGAAGCTCATGCCAAAGCTCTGATGAAGTTCCTTAAAGCTGCGCATGTGCCTCAAGAGATCTCAGTCGACCAATTTGAGAATTGTGTTTCCAATCTAACCGTGAACAATGGTCTCGGTTTCTCTGATGTGGATCTAACCCCTGCTGGAAAAAATCACAACAAAGCCCTACATATCTCCATTGAATGTAATGGCACCACTCTATCTCATGTGCTAGTAGATAACGGTTCTTCTTTGAACGTATTACCGAAAACAGTACTAGAAAAGCTTGACTTCGAAGGAATTGTGTTACAACCAAGTGATGTTGTGGTAAGAGCCTTTGACGGGTCAACAAGAACGGTATACGGAAAAGTGAATCTCCCAATCAGAGTGGGTTCTCAAATCTTCGATTCTATCTTTTACGTAATGGAAATTCACCCAGCCTACTCCTGTTTACTTGGACGCCCTTGGATACATGGGGCAAACGCTGTAACTTCTACCCTACATCAGAAGTTAAAATATCCAATAAAAGGAAAGATTGTCACAGTTTATGGCGAAGAGGAATATGTGGTTAGTCACCTAAGCAATTCCAAATATGTTGAGTTGGAGGACGAATTCATCGAAACTCTATGCCAATCATTTGAGGTGGTCTCCCCAGATGTCTCTACCACCAAGCATATTCCTGCTACTCCAACTACAACTATGGCTTCTCTCAAAGATGCCAAAGCCATGATTGAACAGGGTGATTGCACAGTATGGGGACAGCTTCCCGATATACCCTACAAGTCTGACAAGCTAGGCCTGGGCTATGATAGTGAAGATCAAAAGAATGATCAAGGTCCTCGTTCTGGAGGATTAATGTCACACTTCGTCAGCCAAGAAGTAAACGCTATTGAAGATGAAGGAGTGTTCTTGAACCATATCATTCAGCCATATCCAGATGAGATTCCACCCATTTCCATGGGAATGTGGGATGCTGTGGGAGAACCAAGTGACGGGTATAATTATACCGCACCTCAGAATTCTTATGTTGCTATGGAAGACATTACCCCGACTGGATGGGGTGATCAAATTGAAAATGACAAAAGTTTCACAAGTCCCATCACTGAGCAATATCAAAATCCACCTAAAGAAGTATGGGATACGCTAGGAGAACCCAGCGGCAAATATGACTATATGGTGAAATATTCCGCTCCTCCGAGCTCACAAATTGCTATGGAGGACATTGTCCCAACTGGATGGGATGAACATTACGATGACAATTTCACTCTTAAAGAAGCCAGGGAAATACCAAATAACGAGGGTTGCTTTCTGTCAGAATACACTCCTCACCAGGATGCACAAGTCTCTATTCAAAACATCATCCCGACTTCATGGGACGGCCTTATCGAGCATCTTGCTCAGCCAACAGAGATATCTCAGCCTGGGCTCTCGTATCCAGTAGAGTATATCGCTTATCCCGAAAGATCACCGGCTCATTTTCCCACTAATGAAATCAATGTTGTGGAAGATGAAGAAGACAACTGCAACTGGAACAGCTGGATACTCCCTGCTCACAACAATGGATTGAACAACTGGAAAGTTGAGGATGTGATCTCCTTTGACCAGGAGTAAATGCCATTTCCTGTTTTCTTTGTGTATATTGTGCAAAGATAAAAATGGTTCCTGAACAATCGAACCATGAGCCTGAAAGTCGTGTGCCTTGCCCAAAGCACACTGGCCCTTCTATAAGGGCTTATCATATCATGATCATGTGCATTCAATAAAATCATGGGACGCTTGCATATTTAAAATTTTGTGATCCTTTTTCTTTCTTTCTTCGCTTTCAAATAGCTATGTTTTTTCTTCACACACACTCACATAACTAACATGCAGATTCACATACACTTTGGATCCAGTCAATAACGATTCTGCTATTGCCCGTCGTGACTGTCGCGGGCGAAAAATCGTTTTGTTCCTCTTTTTCGTGGGATGAGACACCTGATGCCTTCTTTGGGCTCGAGTGCTCATAAAAAATGATTTTTCTTTGTTTCGACCAAACTTTTTATTGTTTCCAAAAGAGGAAAAGGAAAAAAGCTGCAATAACCTAAAAGTGGGGGAGAGATCTTGGGTAAGAGGGTTGGTTATACGAAGGGAAGGTATTAGCACCCAACGTATCTGTAGTACTCTACAGGGTTCTTTACTTTGTTTTTCATTCCATGTTGTTGAGAGGTTCTTGTGAAATAGGTGGGACCTAAGGTGTTTGTTTGATTATGCTCGCAAAGATCATCGCGATCCTCTGCATACATATCCCTTAGAGGGAATCAGAGCATCTGTAGCTCGGGTCTACGGGTGCTAAGGTTTGAATGGTTTTTTTTGTTTTGTTTTGCTCGCCAAGGATCGACCTTGTGCCTACGTATTCTCAAAGGGATGTTGAGAAAGTCAGAGCAATCGTAGTTCCCACTTATGCTAGTGGAAGCAAAGGAAAATAGACAAATGTCGTCTAAATGCTAGATGTATCTAATCTATATCATCACATACATCTGTTTGATTTTTGTTTGAAAATCTTTTCATTATAAGCCCGGGGCCATGCCACTTAGGGTGCTTAGAATGATAAAGATGTTTTTGTTGTTTAACCAGCCTTGTGGCAAAAGTTTCAATGAAGTCAGCCTTGTGACAAAAACTTTGATTAATCAGCCAGCCTTGTGGCAAAAGTTTCAATGAAGTCAGCATTGTGACAAAAACTTTGATTAATCATCCAGTACGGTGGTAAAACAGTTTGATTGATTAGCCAGCCTCGTGGCAAAAAAGTTTGATTTTGATTGTTTGTGATGATATAGAAGAGATACTCCTAGCATAGAGATGAAAAATGTCTAATCTCCTAGGGTATTTGATTTGGATATTGGGGGATGCTTATAAGAAGCCCGTGGGTCCTTGTACGAAGCCCAAGAGGAGGCTATCCGAGGGTCCTTGCATTGTAAGCCCAAGAGGAGGCTATGGGAGGGACAATCCAGGGTCCTTGCATTGTAAGCCCAAGAGGAGGCTATGGGAGGGTCACTCGTTTGTACAAAGCCCAAGGGGAGGCATGGTATAGTTGGTTTGAGCTCTTAGAGCGATTTCACCGGGAAACCATACTCTATGTCCTAACCTAAACTAGGGAGATTCTTTGCACGAAGCCCAATAGGAGGCTATGGGGAACCTAGTGTTGTACTAAGTTGAACAAGCACACATATCACACATATGAACAAACATGAACAAGTATGAACAAACATGAACAGGTATGAACAATTATATATATGACAAAGTGTGTGTATATAATGGAGTTTATGAAGGAAATATACCTGTAAGCATGATCCATTTGTATACACAGGGCTCGGGAATCACACTCGGGGAGAAGTCCACTTGAGTTTATTCAAAACTATGTAAACAGGTATTCACAAAAGGGCTTGGGACTTATACCTACATGGAGGCCCATGGTATTTTTTGGGAAGATTTAAAGAAAACCTTCATTTTTGGTTTGTTATTCAAAGTAAAACAGACTGATCGAGATATGTACAAAAGGCGTACAATGAAATACCTAATTTCATGTACTGGAATGGGTATGTACAAAAGGGCTTGGGGCTTATACCTACATGGAGGCCCATGGTATATTTACAAAACATGGTTGATTGTTTATTTACAGACGCGTTGTTTGAAAAACCGTTTGAAAGTTTGTTTTGAAAGAAAGTTTATTTATTTTGAATAAAAAGACTGTGTAAAAAGAAAGGGTTAATGAAGTTTTTGGTCCCTCTAAATATTGCAGATTTCGTTTTTAGTCCCTCCAAAATTTTCCTTTAAAAAATCGTCCCTCCAAAATTTTTCGTCTAAACTATTGGTCCCTAACATCAAATTTCGTAGCTAATTGGTGGCTAAAGTCGTAGCTAATCTCTAGCAAATTTGACGTTAGGGACCAATAGTTTAGACGAAAATTTTTGAAGGGACGACTTCTTAAAGGAAAATTTTGGAGGGACTAAAAACGAAATCTGCAATATTTAAAGGGACCAAAAACTAGAAAAAGGAGTGGGTCTTATACTCTCTAATATTCGAGAGGCCCCACATCGTTTTGAAAATCAATTGATCACTTAAAAAAAGATTTAATCAATAGTTTCAAAAAGAAATGGTTTATTGTCTTTGAAATGAATCGTGATCGCTTGTTTTAAAACGATTTGAATTTTGAAAGGAGTCAAATTAATCAAAATAAACAAAAAGATTGTCTTCAATTAACACTTAGATGATTAGGGTTTATTCAAAAAATATTTACAAGTGATTAGGTTGAAAATTAAATGAAAAAAAACAATATTTAAAGTATTAAAAATACTTAAAAATAAGTCATTTTAAACCTATTTAAAAATGTATTAAATAAATCTTTTTTGATGATTTTTTTGGATATTCATAAAATATATGTGTTAAATAAAGAGTGTACAAAAAATGAATGAAAAATGAATTAATTTGATGTGTTAATTAATTAATTAAAGTTGTAAAAAAAAATGAAGAAAAACAAGTGTTAAAAAAAATGGTTTGGTCCCTAGAGGACTTGAACTCGTGACCCTAAGGTCACCAACCAAAACAATAACCAGCTGAGCCACGCTTGTGGCTTGTTAGTAGTACGCGCTTGGTAGAATATATTACTCAACTGAATTTCAAAACTTATGAACCAAAAAACGCGCCAAGAACACAATCCCAATTTGAATTTGAATTTTCTGAAAACTGAACCAAATTGATCAAGTGAAGGGTCTAACTCACTCGTTTTTTCATAAGGATCATGATGGTGGTCTTTAATTGCATTTATTTTCACTCTAAGGCTATCAATTTTCTGATGAACACGAAGAACCCTAATTCTATGATTCAATCTGAAATCGTGTATGTGCAAGTTATGATGCAATTGATTGAGGGTTATTGATCCTCATGTGTGCAGAAATGAGATGGTATGTTCATATTTCATTTATGATGCGTGGAGAGTAGAGTTTGAAGTTCAAGTGCACTTACCTCAAAAACGGCCAAACTGAGAATTGGATTTTGATCTGGAGGTGTTACAGATGCTTTGTATCAATCTGAATAGCTTCTATGATGATTATGGAAGGTGTCTGGATGTCTGGAACAAGTTGAACTCATCTGAGCATGGCCATGGCACCCGATCTGCAGTTGCTTCAAGTATGAATCGAATTTGAAGATGGAGATGTTTCAGATCATATGTGAGTGTTTGGATAGTTCATATGTGATATATATGAGGTGTTGGAAGTGTTAGTTTGGACAGAAATGATCTTGAATGGATTTTGGCATGATAAGGCCATGGTTATGCATATTTGAGAAGTGAGGTAGTGATTTTGAGCTTGAGGTGTTTTTGGGGTGTATGAGTGGTTCAAACAAGTTTCAAATGATGTTTATGAGTTGTGGGAAGCATCATTTTGCTTAGAACTTCAAAGGTTTAGAGGTTGAGCATTTTACCTCTTTGAAACTTAAGAAACTTGCCATTCAAGAAAGAAGAGAGAAAACCTATAATTGTGAGATTTTGGTGTGAATTGAAGAGTGATTTGAACCTCTATTTATAGGCCAAAGTTTCTGAATACAAAGCTCTTGCAAGTTGATCAAGAATGATGATTTGGCTTAAGAGATAAAATGGAATCTTTCACATTAAATGCAAATGGTTAAAAGTGACTTAACCATGGTTATTTCTCAAGCTTCTTATCCTCTTCCATTCTGATCTCAAATCAGAAAATATCTACCAATTATTGCATCTATGCATCATTACTTGGATCATTTGGCAAAATGGTTCATAACTTAGTGAAAATGGCTTGAAATTTCAAGTGAAAAGTTCACTAATGTCAAAATTCAAAACCATAGCTACACTCCATATTTTTTCATGCTCTTGGACATTTTGGAAAGCTCATGTTACACACTTCAAAAGCCTAGTTGAAAGTTTCTTCAAGACCTTTAAGGAAATGGGTGAAAAAGATCCATGAACTTTGAAGAAAATGAAGTTTTAAGTGAAATTTTCATAAGATGCCAACTTTGAAGCTCCATATCTCTTAAATGGTTGATCTTATGGAAAAAAATTATATGTGTCAAAGTTGTTTATTGGATCAAAATCTACAACTTTCATGTTGGAAGTTTTTTTCAGTTTGTAGGTGAAATTTTGAGAAATTCCCTTTCAAAGTTGGGAAAAAACCATGAAAAACACTTAGAAATTTTTTTAAGTATGGAAAGTCAAACTTTGACTTTTTGATTCTTGATTGATTTTCTTGATTTCTCTTGATCAAATGACTTCATATATTATATATTGATGATTTAAAACTTCAAAAGTCATGGTTGACCAAAATTCCCCAAAAGTCAATGGTGATCTTGTACAGTTGACTTTTTCAGACGAATCGCGTTTCTGGAGATTTCAAATGAAACATGCTATCCTCACCATATGAATGGTATGAATGGATCACATTGAAGCATTAGAGGATATTGAGCCATGTTTTGAGTTGTGGCACCATGTCCTGATTAAAAAGTCAGTTGTTCAGTGAATTAGGTCAAAAACCCTAATTGTCGACCTGATGAGATTAATGACTGTAGGTCTTGAATTGAGATGTAATTTCCATTGTATATTGTCATAGGGATTATTTGAGGATGATTGAAACCTTTTATTGACTTCCTGGGGATTTTTAGGGTTTCCCAAATGTGATCCCTGATTTCAGTCCCTGATAGTTCAAAACCCTGATCTGAGGATTTGTCTGATCAATCTTTGTGTAGGAGATGTTATGAGCCAATGGATTAGGTCAAAATGATGCACTTGAGGTCTTGATATCATGTCCCAAGCCATTAGGTCAAATTCTGAGCAAAAGTCAGGAGTGTGCTGTCTTCAGTCAAAACCCTAATTCAGTCGATTCAAAGCTGTTGAGCTTGTTGAAATGAATCTCTGAGGACCAAATGTTGATTATTGATGAAGATGATTCATTTGAGATGAAGGGAGAACAAAACCCTAATTGATTGTTACTTGTACTGATGGGTGATTTCCTGATTAAATCCTGCTGAGTCACAAGTAACAAACACAAGCTATGCAATTTGTTAGAGATGCAAATGATGCATATGCAAATGATATGAGATGGTATCTTAGGTCAAAAATTGGGGTATGACAGATGCCCCTATTTAAGTTTCTTCAACCTGAGACATGAAGATTGAAAATCTTCATTTTGATAGGGTGGAAGAGACTTAAATATCAGAAGACGCGAATTTTGGACCTAAGATACCAAAATTGCGAATGATGCAAGGATATCTTTACCGAGGGATATCAAAACTGACTCCGCTGGGGAAAGAGATTGGGAAGGATGTCTCAATCCGTTTTAGGAAGAGAATCCGTTTTGTCTTTTCGGGAAAGCAAGTGTATGCTTCACCGGGGAATGATAGCTTTGTAAGAAAAGCTTACCTATCGACATTACCGACTATCAGCACAGGGATAGACTTGTTTAATAATGCGAAGGTGAAAGGTATGAAACTGTATTACCGACCATCAGCATGGTGATAGACTTGACAAGGTAAAAAGAGTTTCAAAGGTTCGGTTAATATTACCGACTATCAGCCTTGTGATAGACATGTTGAATAATATAACCAGAACAAAAGGTTACCGACTACCAGCCTTGTGATAGTGGTTTCGAAGACATGATCAATTATCAGCCAAGTGATAAAATGATTTTGGAGACTTTGCTAGGGAAATTACTGGTTATTCAGCCTTGTGAACAGTAATAAGGCCCTGGTCGTCAAATGGTCTTCATGATTGATTTCCTTGAGAGGAAAAAAAACTTTTGGAAGAGACATAAGCTGCTCTGATGACGAGGCTATTGCTTATTGTCTATTTTTTCACGACTCTGTTTGAGGAATCGGAATTTGAATTTTTGGTAAAGACAGGGTTCTATCCAAGAATGAATTGGAAAGAAACAGTTAAACAAGACTTTGTACCCAATGAGGAATGAACTCGACTGGGGATTTTCTCCTTTGTTTTGAGAGGAGAAACTAAAGAAACCTTCTTCCACGAGGAATGATCTCAGTGGGGAATCGGAGAAAGAATATGTTCTTTTTGCTTATGGGTGACGACCTACTTGGAGAGATGACACGCCCATACTTGTTTCTTTTTTTCTTTTTTCGCTTTTTCTCTTTTTTTTTTATTTGGGATAGATATATCCTGAACAAGAGATTATTGAAAAATGCAAGAATGCATAAATGATGCAAATATGTATGAATGATGAATGTCATGAATGTAGCATGCATGCTGACGATACTGACAGACAAAGAAGTATATACTGGAGATGGACCAACGCCGCAATACAACCAGATACTCGGCAAATGTTCTTCAACACGGTGTAGATAACACGGGTGATGAATGATGCTGCGTGCTTTAAACCTCTCTGGGGAAGATAAGCATCTTTTCTTATTGAGATGAAAGAACTTCTTCACTGGAGATGGAAAATCTTCGTCACTGGGGATAAAAGACCTTCTTCACTGGGGATAGAAGAGCTTCTTTACCTCGAGGGGTAATTGCTTCAAGAATTCTTTACTGGGACCAGAATACCGTTGTTTCAACAATTTTTCAGGGAGAATCCTTTTGTTCATCCTATGGAGACGACTGCTGATGTTCCTTCTGTTGTTCATAACTCAAAGGAAAATTTCGCTTTTATTTTGAAAAAGAAAAGTGAAGTAAATTCATTTAAAACTTATTTTTTTTTTCTTTTTTTCAAAAGTGAATAACACAATTAAAGCGTCATTTTGCAAGCTGAAAGAAATTAAAGATTGCAAACAAACGGGCACAAGGCTCAAATTTATTTAATAGGATGGTAATCAGCTAAAGGCATGATTCCATGGAGTATTTACAAAAGTTAGAAATGGTAATTATGCGAAAAAGGCTACATTGAAAGCAATAACCACTATTCCCCCCTAACAACTTTGAGTTCCAATTGTGCTTGTCGCTTCAGATTGGCGATGATTTGATTGAAGATCCTTTGATGAAAATGACTCCTCAAGTGACGAAGTACAGACTGATGCAGTTACTTTGTCATAATTCCTTAATTTTTGCCTAGATTGCCCTTTCAGGTTTTCAATCTACCAGGATGAATTTTCTTCTGTTTATTGTCTCTAATTTTTGCCTGGACCGCCCTTTCGGGTTTTCAGTCCATCGAGACGCTCATTTTTGCCTAAGTCGCCCTTTGCGGGTTTTCGACTTACCGAGCTGTTCTTTTGTTCTTTTTTAGACAAAGTATTTCTTGACTGCATCAGCATTCACAGGATGTGGGAGTTCATCACCATCCATGGTTGTAAGAATCATGGCGCCGCCAGAAAATGTTCTTTTGACAACATACGGGCCTTCGTAATTAGGAGACCATTTGCCCCTAGAATCTGGTTGAAAAGACAAGATCTTTTTAAGCACGAGGTCGCCTTCTTGAAATTCACGAGGTCGAACCTTTTTGTTGAAAGCTTGTTTCATCCTTGCTTGGTATAACTGTCCATGGCATAGAGCAGTCATACGTTTTTCTTCGATTAAGTTCAACTGATCGTATCTGTTTTGACACCATTCAGCCTCTGATAACTTAGTCTCCATGAGAACTCTCATTGACGGGATTTCAACTTCTACGGGGAGCACAGCTTCCATGCCGTATACTAGAGAAAAGGGAGTTGCCCCTGTTGAAGTACGCACTGAGGTACGGTACCCATGTAAAGCAAATGGCAGCATCTCATGCCAGTCTTTGTAAGTGACGACCATTTTCTGGACGATCTTCTTAATGTTCTTGTTGGCGGCTTCCACGGCGCCGTTCATTTTTGGTCTGTAAGGAGAAGAGTTATGATGCTCAATCTTGAATTCCTCACACAGTTCTTTCATCATTTTGTTATTTAAGTTTGAACCATTGTCAGTAATGATCTTGCTGGGAATACCATATCGGCAGATGATGTTATTCTTGATAAACCTCACAACCACTTGTCTTGTAACATTGGCATAAGATGCTGCTTCGACCCATTTGGTGAAGTAATCAATTGCCACTAAGATGAAACGATGACCGTTTGAAGCTTTCGGTTCGATCATTCCAATCATGTCGATACCCCACATGGAGAAAGGCCATGGAGATGAGAGAACGTTGAGTAGAGTCGGTGGCACATGGATCTTATCTGCATAGATCTGGCACTTGTGACATCTCTTCACGTGTTTGTAACAGTCTGATTCCATTGTCAACCAATAGTATCCTGCTCTTAAGATCTTTTTGGACATTGCATGCCCGTTTGAATGAGTTCCAAAGGACCCTTCATGCACTTCATGCATTAACATGTCTGCTTCGTGTCTATCCACGCATCTGAGCAAAACCATGTCGAAGTTTCTTTTGTATAGCACATCTCCATTCAGGAAGAAATTGCCAGAAAGTCTCCTTAGGGTTTTCTTATCTTTGTTTGATGCCCCAAGTGGGTACTCTTGAGTTTGAAGGAAGCGTTTGATGTCGTGGAACCACGGTTTATCATCGATGACTGCTTCAGTTGCAAACACATAGGCGGGCCTTTCAAGGCGCGTAATTCTGACTTTAGGCACATCGTTCCAGTGACTGACTTTGAACATGGAAGATAGAGTAGCCAAGGCGTCTGCCATTCGATTCTGATCTCGAGGTATATGATGCAATTCAACCTTGTTGAAGAAAGTCAACAGACGTCTTGCATAATCTCTGTAGGGAATCAAGCCAGGGTGGTAAGTTTCCCATTTGTCTTTGATTTGGTTGATCACAAGGGCTGAATCTCCATATATGTCTAGGATCTTGATCCTTAAGTCAATGGCTTCTTCGAGACCCATGATACAAGCTTCATATTCTGCGATGTTGTTGGTGCAATCAAATAGCAATCTGGCGGAGAACGGGATATGAGTACCCTTGGGAGTGATGATGATTGCCCCAATTCCATTGCCAAAAGCGTTTACTGCTCCATCGAAAATTAGGCCCCATCTTGATCCAGGCTCAGGACCTTCTTCAGGTAACGGTTCGTCACAATCTTTCATCTTCAAGTACAAGACATCTTCATCAGGAAAGTCAAACTTGAGAGATTGATATTCATTGATTGGTTGATGCGCCAAATGATCGGCGAGAATGCTTCCTTTGACCGCTTTTTGAGCACGGTATTCAATGTCATATTCGGATAACAGCATTTGCCACCGGGCAATCCTTCCGGTTAAGGCAGGCTTTTCAAAGACGTACTTGATCGGATCCATTTTGAAGATTAACCAAGTAGTATTGTTGATCATGTATTGGCGGAGACGTTTTGAAGCCCAAGCCAAAGCACAACATGTTTTTTCGAGCATGGAGTAACGAGACTCACAGTCTGTGAATTTCTTACTCAAGTAATAGATGGCATGCTCCTTCTTACCGGTTTCATCTTGCTGTCCAAGCATACAACCCATGGATTCTTCTAACACAGTAAGGTACATGATTAATGGTCTTCCTTCAACTGGAGGAATCAATATTGGTGGTTCTAACAGGTACTCTTTGATACTGTCGAACGCTTTCTGGCAATCTTCAGTCCATACAACCCCTTGATCTTTGCGGAGAAGCTTGAAAATTGGCCCACAAGTAGCAGTCATTTGAGAGATGAATCTGGAGATATAGTTCAATCGTCCGAGAAATCCCCTTACTTGCTTTTCAGTCTTTGGTGCAGGCATCTCTTGAATAGCTCTGACTTTGTCGGGATCTACTTCAATACCTCTTTGGCTGACAATGAAACCCAAGAGTTTTCCAGATCTAACCCCAAAAGTACATTTGTTAGGATTCAAGCGAAGCTGATATTTCCTTAATCGTTGAAACAACTTCAAAAGGTATTCGATATGTTCTTCTTCTGTGCTGGACTTGGCTATCATGTCGTCCACATAAACTTCAATTTCTTTATGCATCATGTCATGAAAGAGAGTAGTCATTGCCCTTTGGTAAGTCGCGCCTGCATTCTTCAATCCAAACGGCATTACTTTGTAGCAAAAGGTACCCCATGGGGTGATGAAAGATGTCTTCTCCATGTCTTCGGGAGCCATCTTGATCTGATTATAACCGGAGAACCCGTCCATGAAGGAAAAGACGTTGAACTTAGCGGTGTTATCGACCAGCATGTCGATATGTGGTAATGGAAAGTCATCTTTTGGACTGGCCTTGTTTAAATCACGGTAGTCAACACACATTCTGACTTTGCCATCTTTCTTTGGGACTGGCACTATGTTAGCCAACCATTGAGGATACTCTGAGGTGACAAGAAAACCTGCGTCGAGCTGTTTTTGAACTTCTACTTTGATCTTGTTAGCCATATCAGGGTGAGTCCTTCGCAATTTCTGCTTAACTGGCGGACATTCTGGCTTCAATGGCAAGTAATGCTGAACAATATTGGTATCCAACCCAGGCATGTCTTGGTAGGACCAGGCAAACACGTCAACATATTCTTTGAGAAGGTCTGTCAACTTACTCTTGATATCAGCATCAAGCAGCGATCCAATGGTCACTTCTTTTTTGTCTTCTTCAGAACCCAAATTGATTTTTTCTAAAGGCTCTTTGTGAGGCAGAATGGCTCTTTCCTCGTGCTTAAGTAATCGAGAGATCTCGTCTGGGATCTCCTCTTCTTCCTCTTCTTCGGCTTCGAACACAGGAAACTCAAAGTTGGGAGAGGGCATAGGGTTATTGCATTCAATGGGTTTATCAATAGTAAATCTGCACATGTGATTTATATTTATTTCAGAAAATTTATGAATGCAGGAGTGTATGCAGATTTTTTTGAAAAAGTTTTTTTTTTTTTTTTATTTTGGTTTTTTGGGATTACCATTTCCAGAAAAAGCAAAAATAAAACATATAATGTAGGGAATTCAAAATGACACTTTATTTATGATTCATTTTTGAAACAAAGCCCTAAACACAAACTCATTTGTCTTGGGCAGGACAAAGAGGGAAACTTTTAAAACAAAGCCCTATACACAAAGTTATTTGGGCGGAACATTTAAAAGCAAAGCCCTATAAAACATCTCTCTGCTTTGGGCAAGGCAGGAGGTCAAAATAACAGCGAGGTGATTACTTTGAGCGGCGAACAACATTTGGAACGTCGACAGCTTTCCAGTAGCAACGAACTCCTCTGTGTATTATGTATTCAGGGAAAATCTCCCCAGAATTGTCTTCAGTATTGACATCGACTGCTGGTCGAGCAGGATTTGACGGTCCTGGTTTGTCAACCTTGTTCTTTGTAGAGTTGAAACGGTCTTCTTCCACTTCTTGAAGAGCATAAGATGAGTCACAATCCTCAGAATTTTCAGGATGTATTTCCCAGTCTTCGGGATGAAGAGACTCATTGTCAGCGACACTTTCTGAGTCAGTTGCGGGACCATCTTCCCCTTCATCTTCAAAAATGGCATTTATGTGATAGTAACCATCTTCAGGATTATAAATCTTGGTAGATGCATTGAATCCGAAATCTTCAGTAGTTTCAGCCAGCTGAGGAAATTGACAGTATTGGTAAGCCTCTTCTGGTTGACTATCATATTCAAAGGAATCTCCCCATCCAGTTGGTTGGATATCCTCAATCGCAATCTTGTAACTTTCAGGTGCAGTATATTTCACCATATAATCAAATTTCCCATTTGGTTGTCCCAAGGTGTCCCAGATTTCTGCAGGAACAGGCTCAGTTTCTTTGCCTTTGGGTTTCTCTGACGGAGGATATGGTTCTTCCTGAGATATGTATCCCGAGTCATTGAGATAACATTTCCATTCTTCTTCAGGATCAGGTAGACCTTCTTCGATGCATTCTTCGATAAGGACATTAACCTCTTGAGGAATTGGGTTAAGGAATCCTCCACTAATGAATGTTTCTTTGATCGGACGAAGGGTTTCATCCTTCTTGGTGCAGTTTGAGAATGTTGGTGAACATCCGAGACCTGCTCTGGTTTCGTTCTTAGTAGGGATCACAACTTGCCCCCAGCCAGTGGTAGTTCCATCTTTCACTACTTTTACCGCCTCTTTGTAAGAAGAGATTGATGCCTTCTTCTTGGAAGATTCGTCTTCTAAAGAGAGACCTTGGAACGGAGTTCCTTCCACGTCATCAGCACTGATAAAAGAGAAATTGGATAAATGACTCACCATCAAGGCTTGTTCCCCACTTATTGTTACCAATTTTCCATTTGTTATAAATTTTAACTTTTGATGGAGCGTAGAAGTTACTGCCTCTGCTTCATGGATCCATGGTCGTCCTAACAGACAGCTATAAGCAGCTTGAATGTCCATGACCTGGAAGGTGATTTGGAATGTATGTGGACCAATTGTCATGGGAAGGTTGACTTCGCCGATAACAGATTTTCGCGATCCATCAAATGCTTTGACTACTACACCACTGAACTTCATAGGCATTCCTTGGTAAGACAAGCGAGCAAGAGTCGTCTTTGGCATCACATTCAAGGAAGATCCGGTGTCTACCAACACATTGGACAAAGAGTCTGACTGACAGTTCATAGAAATGTGCAAAGCAAGATTATGATTTCTACCCTCCTCGGGGAGTTCTTCATCACAGAAGCTTAAATTGTTACAAGCTGTTATGTTAGCTATTATCCCATCAAAATGATCAACAGTCACATCATGATCTACAAAAGCTTGATCCAGGACCTTCATCAGGGCTTCCCTGTGTGCTTCAGAGTTTAAAAGCAATGAAAGTATTGAGATTTTTGAAGGAGTCTGCATAAGCTGATCCACAATCTTGTATTCACTTCTTTTGATAAGCTTCAAAATTTCGTCAAAGTCAGGATTGACATTGGTTCCACTGGATTGACCAACATCAGTGTTTGTATGACTGACAGGAGTTTCCACAGGATTTCCCACTCGAATATTGACAGGATTTTGTCCGGTAGCAGGAGCAACAGGCTGCTTTGGAGGTAGTGGAGTATATACACGTCCACTTCTTGTTACACGACTTACATCAGCAATGTTTACAACGGATGAGAGAGTAGGTAAAGGAACTTCTTGTCCATCCTTTATCATTGTAGCATTGTAGTTGTATGGAACTGCCTTGTCAGAGTTATAAGGAACCGGTCCAGGTAAACAGATGATCAAAGGAGCAATAGGAACCTTCGGCTTGTTGTAAGTAACTTCCATGCGCTCAGGCATGTTGAAATGAGGAACGATGACGTTAACTGTAGGCATTTCCGAGTTGATATCTGAGACTAAAAGCTCATGCGGATAACATCCTATCATGTTAACTTCATTTTCATCCCTATTTCTGTAGATCTCAATAGTACCATTATCTAGAAAAACTTGGAGATCTCTTCTCACAATCGAACACCCGTGAGGATCCACACAACATATTCTACAGGAACCGTATTGATGCTGGCGAAAATTCTGCCCCCGACAAAGAGTAGCGTGCATTTGTACCAAATCTGCTCTTGAGAAGTTGATATTATAGATTCGGTATTGGCCAGGACATCCATATACCATGTTTACAACATGCCCTCCATGATTGGGCAGCGGATTTGCTTGCACATTAGGATTCAAATTTCTGAAAGAGAGGAGATTAGATCTAACCAACCTTTGAACTTCATATTTCAAGGCTATGCAATGCTCAAGATCATGGCCAGGTGCTCCTTGATGATAAGGGCATGAGACCTCAGCTTTGTACCACCATGGGAGTCTCTCAGGTACTGGTGGTGGTGCTCTAGTTTGAACGAGACCTTTTTCAATCAAAGCAGGGTACAATTCGGTATAGGTCATTGGAATCGGATCAAACTGTGGAGCTCTTTGCACACGATTCTGATTGTTGTTAAGTTGTTGAGCCTGTTGTCGAGGCTGTTGTTGTTGAAACTGCGGAGTAAATCCCGGATTTGGTGCTGTATTAACGACTGGCGCAATAGCAGCAATCTGTTGTCGACGATTGACGTTTCCTCTTGGCTTTCCTTGGGATACCATGTCAACACTTTGTTCCTTCTTCTTTGGGAAACCACTTCCGAACTTTTTGGTTCCACTCGAAGATCCACCTTCTTTAGTCAGACGTCCGGTTCGGACTCCTTCTTCTAGACGCATCCCCATGTTTACCATTTCGGTGAAATCACTTGGAGCACTAGCAATCATGCGTTCATAATAAAACGGACTGAGAGTATTCAAGAAGATCTTGGTCATCTCTTTCTCTTTTAACGGTGGATTAATCTGAGCAGCAGTTTCTCTCCATCGTTGGGCATACTCTTTGAAAGCTTCATGATCTTTCTGAGCCATGGACCGAAGCTGATCTCTGTCTGGAGCCATATCCGAGTTATACTTGTATTGTCAGACAAAGGCCTCACCTAGGTCATTGAATGTTCGAATATTAGTGCTATCCAAGCCTGTGTACCACTTCAGTGCGGCACCAGTCAAACTGTCTTGAAAGTAATGGATAAGCAACTGATGATTATCTGCATAAGTAGACATCTTTCTGGCATACATCACGAGATGACTTTGTGGACAAGAACTTCCTTTGTACTTCTCAAAGTCAGGGACCTTGAATTTAGCAGGTATTTGTACACTGGGAACCAAACATAGCTCCTGGGCATTCTTTCCAAACAAATCTTTGCCACGAATAGCTTTGACTTCCAATTGAATCTTGTTGAACTGTTCTTGGAGATCTTCCACAAGATTACGCGGATTTGTGCTATCACCTTGATCATGATAAATCTCATTGCCATCATAAGGAACAGTGTGAACCGTAGGGGTCGGAACTGTCATAGTGGGTTGAGAAAGTGCCATAGTGATTTGGGAAAAAGTTACCCCCTGATTTGGAGTGAACTGTGAACTTTGTGCAGCAGGCGCTTCAGTGGTAGCTGTTTGAACCCCAGAGAAATTATGGCGGAAACCTGTACCAAAGCTGAAAGGCGGGCCCCAACCTTCTGGCATAGAGAAAGATGGAATACCGAATGCAATTGTAGAAACTGGAGTAGTGACTTCAGATGTTACCGTTGCTTGACTGTTGGGTGGCGGCGGCTGATTCTGTGCGGCCATTAAGGAGTCAACCAGAGTAGTGAGACTTTCCAACTTTTCCTGAAGGGTGGTCACTGTACCACGGAGCTCAATATTCTCTTGTTCAGAGTGTTCCATTACTCTTCTTCTACTCGAACGAGTATTGTATCTGTGATCTGATTGCGAGCGCGGTCGAGAAACTTTGAGACGCGACAGCTTGACGATCTAATGGAGAAAGATCCAAAAGATAAGACTCTATACAACAGACTCGATATGCAGAATGATGTATGCAAAAAGAAATTTATGATTTTTCCAAATATCTTAAAGATTATTTTCTTGCAAACATTTGAACACAAACAATTCTTTTATTGAAATAATGGGAAATGTTACATCATTGGAGCGTAGCTCCTTACAGAATCAAATGATACATGAAAATCTAACCAAATCCTAAACATCTTCATCAGACGAAGAACCAAATGCATTGTGCAGCTTGAGCTTCATGATTTCTTTCCCATAGTAAGCTTTCAACTCGGCCTTTTCAGCTCTCAGCTTGTCAACCACATTCTTCCAATTGTCAGGCATCGGAGCGTTGCTTGTTGAGCCTTCAAGCTTTTTCTTGCTTTCTTTGATGTATCTTCTGATTGCGGCATCTTTCCGACGGATCTTCTCATCTTTGTTCATGAGCCATCCATCCTGATAATAGAGAGTTTCTTCATGTTCTTTCACTTGTTTCTTCAACTTTTTGTTTTCCACATCAGTTTTTCGAAATTTTTCTTTCCAAGCGTCTTTTTCTATCCTCATCTTGGTCAGAGTGTCTTGGTATTCCTCCATAGCAGGAATGTTGGGTCGTTGAGGTACCACAGGGAACATGGGTTTTTCATAATCATAAGGCATTTGAAACTCCCTTGCTCTTTTCTTCACCCAACAGGTATAGGCGTTCGTAGCAATACAGTTCTTTATCTCACCTTTTTCTTTCCATCGGATGTCGTACCAGGCTTTCACCATTTTTGTCTTCAACCCTTGAGGATCATTTCCTTCCTGATAGAAGTAGCTTTCCACTGTAGGGCCAATGGGTTTTGTTGAATTTGCATACCCGAGTTGTCGTCGGGCTAGGACCGGATTGTAGTTAATTCCTCCTTGTGTACCAATGAGGGGTACGTTGGCGAATTCTCCACAACTTTCAATGGTTTCTGTACCGCAGCGAGCCAAGGTATGCCACTGAATATCATTATTAGTAAGAGACATAAGTCTTTGAGACCAACGTAAACCTTCTCGGTTTTCCGTGAAAATGGGAGACTTAGGTAAGTGTGAAACAATCCATTTAAACAACAGAGGTGCACAACATACAATAATTCCACCACCTTGGTGATTCCTATGATGGACAGAGAAATACATGTCACCAAGCAGAGTCGGAACGGGATTTCCATTCAAAAAGACCTTTATAGCATTGATATCAACAAAGTCGTCGATATTGGGAAACAGAACCAACCCATAGATGAGCAAGGCTAGTACAGCTTCAAAAGCTATCATGCTACCAGTCTCGATGAAATCAAAGGCTCTCTTTATTAGAAACTGTGAAGGCAAACCTGGAAGATTTCCTTTGGTAGTCCAATTACTCTCTATTTCAGATTTCTTCAAGTGGGTACCTGTTGCAATGACTGGTGACTTAGGAATGGCTTCCAAACCATTGAAAGGTATTTTGTCAGACACAGGAATACCCAAAAGATTGGCATATTCTTCCAAGGTTGGTACCAACTGATAGTCTGGAAAGGTAAAACACCGGTAGACGGGATCATAAAACTGAACCAGAGTTTTGAGAAGTCCTTCATCAACATGAGTGTTCAAGATAGGCAAAAGCTTTCCATGGCTTTTCCTAAAATCAGAAGGATCTTGTACAAAAGACGCTAACTCTTTCAGTCTTTCCACATTAGGCTCTTTGAAACCGTACCTCTTGGTATGCTTTTTTACCCACTCCATAACCTAATCCTATAATGTTTGCAAGGAAAATTCTCTAATTGTTTGGAAAAAATCATGTTTTTATGGGAAAAGATTTTTTTATTTTTTATGGATGTATGAATGCATGGATGCATGGATGCCACATATTCAAACATGGTAAAGCGAACATGGTAACGCAAACATGGTACTGTAAACATGGCAACACAAACATGGTAACACAAACATGGTACACACAGGTTCAAAGGTCCAGCGTCACGAGCATGAGGTCAGAGAACCAAATATGGGATAGTTCTAGTTAATCACCTGCAAAACATGTTCTACTGATACGTCAGAGTCTACATTTTTCTTTCGGATATTACCGGCTTTCCACAATTAAACTCATGAGCCAGCAATATTCTCAAGAAAAACTCGTCTGAGTGTGGTTCTCCGCATGACAACTAATCCAAGTCTTCACCTGAATAGTTTCTGCACCACAACCTAATAAGGCCAGGATGGGTTGGGGTTCTACAGTTTCTCAGCTTCTACAGTTCAATGAAAGCAACAATGTCTTCGCAATTAACTCGCTAAACATATATTACAAACAAGGAACCTCCACTGAGCGGAAGGATTCTCACGTGCGCCTGCACATGACTATACCCTCCACCTAATTTCTTATGTGTACTTAATCCGGGTTAGGATTTGTCCATAATGTATCACTTGTAACAGAACCACGCAAGTAACAGAACAAGAACCACACATATAACAAAAAATGAAATGAAAAAAATAAAGAAAATAGAAATAACCCTTCCTTTGGAAACAATAAAAAGATGGTCCCCAGTGAAGTCGCCATTTTTCTGTCGCGGGCGAAAAATCGTTTTGTTCCTCTTTTTCGTGGGATGAGACACCTGATGCCTTCTTTGGGCTCGAGTGCTCATAAAAAATGATTTTTCTTTGTTTCGACCAAACTTTTTATTGTTTCCAAAAGAGGAAAAGGAAAAAAGCTGCAATAACCTAAAAGTGGGGGAGAGATCTTGGGTAAGAGGGTTGGTTATACGAAGGGAAGGTATTAGCACCCAACGTATCTGTAGTACTCTACAGGGTTCTTTACTTTGTTTTTCATTCCATGTTGTTGAGAGGTTCTTGTGAAATAGGTGGGACCTAAGGTGTTTGTTTGATTATGCTCGCAAAGATCATCGCGATCCTCTGCATACATATCCCTTAGAGGGAATCAGAGCATCTGTAGCTCGGGTCTACGGGTGCTAAGGTTTGAATGGTTTTTTTTGTTTTGTTTTGCTCGCCAAGGATCGACCTTGTGCCTACGTATTCTCAAAGGGATGTTGAGAAAGTCAGAGCAATCGTAGTTCCCACTTATGCTAGTGGAAGCAAAGGAAAATAGACAAATGTCGTCTAAATGCTAGATGTATCTAATCTATATCATCACATACATCTGTTTGATTTTTGTTTGAAAATCTTTTCATTATAAGCCCGGGGCCATGCCACTTAGGGTGCTTAGAATGATAAAGATGTTTTTGTTGTTTAACCAGCCTTGTGGCAAAAGTTTCAATGAAGTCAGCCTTGTGACAAAAACTTTGATTAATCAGCCAGCCTTGTGGCAAAAGTTTCAATGAAGTCAGCATTGTGACAAAAACTTTGATTAATCATCCAGTACGGTGGTAAAACAGTTTGATTGATTAGCCAGCCTCGTGGCAAAAAAGTTTGATTTTGATTGTTTGTGATGATATAGAAGAGATACTCCTAGCATAGAGATGAAAAATGTCTAATCTCCTAGGGTATTTGATTTGGATATTGGGGGATGCTTATAAGAAGCCCGTGGGTCCTTGTACGAAGCCCAAGAGGAGGCTATCCGAGGGTCCTTGCATTGTAAGCCCAAGAGGAGGCTATGGGAGGGACAATCCAGGGTCCTTGCATTGTAAGCCCAAGAGGAGGCTATGGGAGGGTCACTCGTTTGTACAAAGCCCAAGGGGAGGCATGGTATAGTTGGTTTGAGCTCTTAGAGCGATTTCACCGGGAAACCATACTCTATGTCCTAACCTAAACTAGGGAGATTCTTTGCACGAAGCCCAATAGGAGGCTATGGGGAACCTAGTGTTGTACTAAGTTGAACAAGCACACATATCACACATATGAACAAACATGAACAAGTATGAACAAACATGAACAGGTATGAACAATTATATATATGACAAAGTGTGTGTATATAATGGAGTTTATGAAGGAAATATACCTGTAAGCATGATCCATTTGTATACACAGGGCTCGGGAATCACACTCGGGGAGAAGTCCACTTGAGTTTATTCAAAACTATGTAAACAGGTATTCACAAAAGGGCTTGGGACTTATACCTACATGGAGGCCCATGGTATTTTTTGGGAAGATTTAAAGAAAACCTTCATTTTTGGTTTGTTATTCAAAGTAAAACAGACTGATCGAGATATGTACAAAAGGCGTACAATGAAATACCTAATTTCATGTACTGGAATGGGTATGTACAAAAGGGCTTGGGGCTTATACCTACATGGAGGCCCATGGTATATTTACAAAACATGGTTGATTGTTTATTTACAGACGCGTTGTTTGAAAAACCGTTTGAAAGTTTGTTTTGAAAGAAAGTTTATTTATTTTGAATAAAAAGACTGTGTAAAAAGAAAAAGGAGTGGGTCTTATACTCTCTAATATTCGAGAGGCCCCACATCGTTTTGAAAATCAATTGATCACTTAAAAAAAGATTTAATCAATAGTTTCAAAAAGAAATGGTTTATTGTCTTTGAAATGAATCGTGATCGCTTGTTTTAAAACGATTTGAATTTTGAAAGGAGTCAAATTAATCAAAATAAACAAAAAGATTGTCTTCAATTAACACTTAGATGATTAGGGTTTATTCAAAAAATATTTACAAGTGATTAGGTTGAAAATTAAATGAAAAAAAACAATATTTAAAGTATTAAAAATACTTAAAAATAAGTCATTTTAAACCTATTTAAAAATGTATTAAATAAATCTTTTTTGATGATTTTTTTGGATATTCATAAAATATATGTGTTAAATAAAGAGTGTACAAAAAATGAATGAAAAATGAATTAATTTGATGTGTTAATTAATTAATTAAAGTTGTAAAAAAAAATGAAGAAAAACAAGTGTAAAAAAAAATGGTTTGGTCCCTAGAGGACTTGAACTCGTGACCCTAAGGTCACCAACCAAAACAATAACCAGCTGAGCCACGCTTGTGGCTTGTTAGTAGTACGCGCTTGGTAGAATATATTACTCAACTGAATTTCAAAACTTATGAACCAAAAAACGCGCCAAGAACACAATCCCAATTTGAATTTGAATTTTCTGAAAACTGAACCAAATTGATCAAGTGAAGGGTCTAACTCACTCGTTTTTTCATAAGGATCATGATGGTGGTCTTTAATTGCATTTATTTTCATTCTAAGGCTATCAATTTTCTGATGAACACGAAGAACCCTAATTCTATGATTCAATCTGAAATCGTGTATGTGCAAGTTATGATGCAATTGATTGAGGGTTATTGATCCTCATGTGTGCAGAAATGAGATGGTATGTTCATATTTCATTTATGATGCGTGGAGAGTAGAGTTTGAAGTTCAAGTGCACTTACCTCAAAAACGGCCAAACTGAGAATTGGATTTTGATCTGGAGGTGTTACAGATGCTTTGTATCAATCTGAATAGCTTCTATGATGATTATGGAAGGTGTCTGGATGTCTGGAACAAGTTGAACTCATCTGAGCATGGCCATGGCACCCGATCTGCAGTTGCTTCAAGTATGAATCGAATTTGAAGATGGAGATGTTTCAGATCATATGTGAGTGTTTGGATAGTTCATATGTGATATATATGAGGTGTTGGAAGTGTTAGTTTGGACAGAAATGATCTTGAATGGATTTTGGCATGATAAGGCCATGGTTATGCATATTTGAGAAGTGAGGTAGTGATTTTGAGCTTGAGGTGTTTTTGGGGTGTATGAGTGGTTCAAACAAGTTTCAAATGATGTTTATGAGTTGTGGGAAGCATCATTTTGCTCAGAACTTCAAAGGTTTAGAGGTTGAGCATTTTACCTCTTTGAAACTTAAGAAACTCGCCATTCAAGAAAGAAGAGAGAAAACCTATAATTGTGAGATTTTGGTGTGAATTGAAGAGTGATTTGAACCTCTATTTATAGGCCAAAGTTTCTGAATACAAAGCTCTTGCAAGTTGATCAAGAATGATGATTTGGCTTAAGAGATAAAATGGAATCTTTCACATTAAATGCAAATGGTTAAAAGTGACTTAACCATGGTTATTTCTCAAGCTTCTTATCCTCTTCCATTCTGATCTCAAATCAGAAAATATCTACCAATTATTGCATCTATGCATCATTACTTGGATCATTTGGCAAAATGGTTCATAACTTAGTGAAAATGGCTTGAAATTTCAAGTGAAAAGTTCACTAATGTCAAAATTCAAAACCATAGCTACACTCCATATTTTTTCATGCTCTTGGACATTTTGGAAAGCTCATGTTACACACTTCAAAAGCCTAGTTGAAAGTTTCTTCAAGACCTTTAAGGAAATGGGTGAAAAAGATCCATGAACTTTGAAGAAAATGAAGTTTTAAGTGAAATTTTCATAAGATGCCAACTTTGAAGCTCCATATCTCTTAAATGGTTGATCTTATGGAAAAAAATTATATGTGTCAAAGTTGTTTATTGGATCAAAATCTACAACTTTCATGTTGGAAGTTTTTTTCAGTTTGTAGGTGAAATTTTGAGAAATTCCCTTTCAAAGTTTGGAAAAAACCATGAAAAACACTTAGAAATTTTTCTAAGTATGGAAAGTCAAACTTTGACTTTTTGATTCTTGATTGATTTTCTTGATTTCTCTTGATCAAATGACTTCATATATCATATATTGATGATTTAAAACTTCAAAAGTCATGGTTGACCAAAATTCCCCAAAAGTCAATGGTGATCTTGTACAGTTGACTTTTTCAGACGAATCGCGTTTCTGGAGATTTCAAATGAAACATGCTATCCTCACCATATGAATGGTATGAATGGATCACATTGAAGCATTAGAGGATATTGAGCCATGTTTTGAGTTGTGGCACCATGTCCTGATTAAAAAGTCAGTTGTTCAGTGAATTAGGTCAAAAACCCTAATTGTCGACCTGATGAGATTAATGACTGTAGGTCTTGAATTGAGATGTAATTTCCATTGTATATTGTCATAGGGATTATTTGAGGATGATTGAAACCTTTTATTGACTTCCTGGGGATTTTTAGGGTTTCCCAAATGTGATCCCTGATTTCAGTCCCTGATAGTTCAAAACCCTGATCTGAGGATTTGTCTGATCAATCTTTGTGTAGGAGATGTTATGAGCCAATGGATTAGGTCAAAATGATGCACTTGAGGTCTTGATATCATGTCCCAAGCCATTAGGTCAAATTCTGAGCAAAAGTCAGGAGTGTGCTGTCTTCAGTCAAAACCCTAATTCAGTCGATTCAAAGCTGTTGAGCTTGTTGAAATGAATCTCTGAGGACCAAATGTTGATTATTGATGAAGATGATTCATTTGAGATGAAGGGAGAACAAAACCCTAATTGATTGTTACTTGTACTGATGGGTGATTTCCTGATTAAATCCTGCTGAGTCACAAGTAACAAACACAAGCTATGCAATTTGTTAGAGATGCAAATGATGCATATGCAAATGATATGAGATGGTATCTTAGGTCAAAAATTGGGGTATGACAGTGACTTTGAAAATCCGATCTACCAAACTGAGGACGAAAGTGAGGAAGATTGTGAAGTACCAAGAGAACTTGCAAGGCTACTAGAACAAGAAGACAAGGCCATACAGCCTCACGAGGAGCCAATTGAGGTCATCAACTTGGGCAGCAACGAAGAAAAGAAAGAAGTCAAAATAAGGGCTGATTTAGAACACAGCATCAAGCAAAGACTGATTCAAATGCTGCGAGACTACGTCGAGATATTCGCCTAGTCCTATGAAGATATGCCAGGCCTTGACACGGACATTGTAGTTCATCGCCTGCCAATCAAAGAAGGTAGCACTCCAGTCAAACAGAAACTACGAAGGAGTAGGCCTGATATGTCAAAAAAGATCAAAGACGAGGTTGAAAAACAGTTCAATGTCGGATTCCTAAAAGTTGTAAGTTATCCTCCTTGGATAGCTAACATCGTGCCTGTACCTAAAAAAGACGGGAAAGTCAGAATGTGCGTGGACTACAGAGATCTGAACCGGGCAAGCCCCAAAGATGATTTCCCTTTACCACACATCGATGTACTGGTTGACAATACCGCACAATGCAAGGTATTCTCCTTTATGGACGGATTCTCAGGGTACAATCAAATCAAGATGGCACCCGAAGACATGGAAAAAACAACCTTCACAACACCCTGGGGAACCTTTTGTTACAAAGTAATGCCCTTTGGTATGAAAAACGCAGGAGCAACCTATCAACGTGCAATGGTAGCGCTATTTCATGATATGATTCATCAAGAAATAGAGGTGTATGTCGGTGACATGATTGCAAAATCCAACACCGAGAAAGAACATCTGGATCATTTACACAAGTTGTTTGACAGACTCAAGAAATACAAGTTGCGACTGAACCCAAATAGGTGTACCTTTGGAGTAAGATCCGGCAAACTCTTAGGTTTCATAGTCAGCAGCAAAGGTATTGAGGTTGATCCCGCCAAGGTTAAAGCCATTCAAGAAATGCCTATACCTCGTACCGAGAAACAAGTCAGAGGATTCTTGGGACGTCTAAATTACATCGCCCGATTTATTGCCCACATGACTACTACTTGTGTGCCGATCTTCAAACTGTTGAAGAAAGATCAAGTGGAAAGGTGGAAATGACAAATGCCAGTTAGCCTTTGACAAAATCAAAGAATATCTCCAAAAACCTCCAATCTTGTTGCCACCTGTGGAAGGCAGACCTCTGATAATGTACCTAACTGTGTTAGAAGACTCAATGGGGTGTGTACTAGGACAACATGACAAATCCGGCCGAAAGGAGCACGCAATCTACTATCTTAGCAAAAAGTTTACCGATTGTGAAACAAGATACTCACTACTCGAAAAAACTTGTTGTGCCTTAGCTTGGGCGGCTCGCCGACTAAGACAGTACATGCTAAATCACACCACTTTCCTAATCTCCAAGATGGATCCCATCAAATACGTGTTCGAAAAACCTGCTCTCTCTGGAAGAATAGCGAGATGGCAAATGATCTTAACAGAATATGACATTCAATACACTTCACAAAAAGCAATCAAAGGAAGTGTGGTAGCTGATCATCTGGCTCATCAAGCAGTGGATGATTATCAAGCATTGAACTTTGACTTCCCAGACGAAGACATTATGCTAGTCAATGACTACAAACAACCAGGACCAGAAGAAGGACCCGAGCCAGGATCCCGGTGGACCATGGTTTTTGACGGAGCTTCTAATGCACTTGGCAATGGCATCGGAGCTGTGATCATTTCCCCCGCAGGAGGTCATACACCATTCACTGCCAGGTTATGCTTCAATTGCACTAACAATATAGCCGAATACGAAGCATGTATTCTGGGTCTTAAAGCTGCAATCGATCTAAGAATCAAATTCCTGGAAGTCTACGGAGACTCGGCCTTGGTAATCTACCAAGTCAAAGGGGAATGGGACACGAAGCACCCGAATCTAATTCCTTACAAAGAATATGTGTTGAGTTTTGTGAATACAAGATTACACTCAAAGAGGTTTTTGATTTATGGCAAACTCAAATGAGCATTCAAACAACAAGGAGGAATCAGAAAAGCAAAGCATTTGATCACTCATGAAAGCACAAGGTGATCCACTATGCATATAAGTCGACTCAACACAAGCTGGACATGAAAAATGCAGAAAATCAGCAGTTAGGTCGACCTACTGTCAACCTAGGTCGACCTAAAATGAAGGAAAATCCATGTACCTCTTCTAGGTCGACTCACAGACCATTTAGGTCGACTCAAAATGAAGAAATCTTCATATCAGTCTGCTAGGTCGACCTACATGGCAACTAGGTCGACCTAATCTGTGAAAATGTCCCCAGAATGCATCAGAAGAGGATTCTGGTCGACCTACTCCTTCAACAGGTCGACCTAACTGAGAGAAAAATTCTGCAAGCTCTGTTAGGTCGACCTAAGCACTACAAGTGGTCGACCTAACTGATCAAGAAAGTTCAAAAATCAGTTTTTCTTGGTTCTAACTGTTATGCAATCATATATATTGTGCAAGGGTAATTATTCAAAAAAACACCAACGACTGAAAGATACACAAACGCTTCTCATCTTCGTTCTTCATCATCTCCAACACAATTACACATAATCATTTTTGCGTTGCGGGTTAGTGATGAGTTCGATAACGTCCATGGAACGGAATTGAAGACTCCTAGTGGGTGAAGGTTTGTGGGGTTTGTTGGTGAATAAAATCTGCGGGTTTTGTCCTCCACGACGGGTGGTTCTTGGGGGTTTTTATCAAGAGGCGTTCATTGAGGATTCGGCTGAGTGTAACGATTGAGGAACGGGGAGTTCAAGGAATCAAGACACTGCAGAAGGGAATCAAAGTGAAGCTCTTGGATAACCTTGATCTGGCTCAAGATTAAGGGGGAAGAAGATTCAAAGGATCGACATAATTGGTTTATCGTTTATCGCTTTGTTATCTTCTTTGTATATACTACTTTCAACATTAATGAAAGATTACCCAATTTCAATTTGGAATTGGGGGCAGACGTAGTCGTAGCGAGGACGATCGACGAACTGCCTAAACAAATATCGTGTTCTTGTCGCTTTTACTTTCTCTTTTACTTTCTGTTCATAATTGGTTATAAGTGCAAAATTGATCAACGATTCAAGTGTTAAAATTGTGAATTAAAATTCTGCACAAACATCACAATTCACCACAACTTGAATCACTATCAATTTGAACCTATCACCAAGTGTTTGTGTTTTTGCTTAATCCAATCTTACTGCATTGCAAATCAAAGTTGTCAATCTAGAAGTTAATTGGATTTCAGTTGTTAAACGTATTGGTTAGCTATCATATTACTTCACCATCAATTCCACTTACTATTTGGTTTTGAAACACATACGACCTTTGCAATAGCGGTCCAGAATAGACGCAAGTCGATTCAGAACCGCTTTCGCTCAAGTCTGTAGAAAAATCTGTAAAAACTTAGTGAGATCTATTCACCCCCCCTCTAGATCTATAGGCCAGCGTCTAACAAGTGGCATCAAGAGCTCTGGTTTATTCCGTGCTACGTGAAACACTTATTGGAAAGATGGCTTCTGGACCTAAAGGGGCTCATAATAGAGCTCCAGTTTTCAACGGAGAAAACTACGGCTATTGGAAGGATTGTATGTGTGTCCATATCAATGCAATTGATAGGAACATCTGGACAGCTATTGTCAATGGTCCATTTCAGATCACTATGACAAATGCAGCTGGTGCAGTTGTTCCAAAACCAGAAGATACTTGGAATGCTGAAGATGAAAAGAAATATGCATACGATTGGAAAGCGAGAAACATTCTAATCTCAGCTCTAGGAGTTGATGAATACTATCGCGTTTCCCATTGTAGATCAGCTAAAGCTATGTGGGACACATTGCAAGTTGCCCACGAGGGAACGGATGATGTCAAACTAGCTAGGATCAATACGTTAACTCAAGAGTTCGAACTTTTCCACATGGAAGATGGTGAAACCATCGAAAGCATGCAGAAAAGATTCGTTCACCTGAAAAATCGATTAAATTCTCTTGATAGACCTGTTTCCAATGCAGTTGCTACTAACAAAATCTTAAGGTGTTTGAACAGGGAATGGCAGCCCAAAGTTACAGCAATTAAGGAAGCAAATGATCTCAACACTTTAGACATTACCACTCTTTTTGGTAAACTAGAGGAACATGAACAGCATCTTAAATGCCTTGACATGCATGAGAAGAGGACAAAGAAAGAAAAGAACATGGAGAAAGAGGTAGAGAAGAAGTCAATAGCTCTAAAAGCTTCGAGCTCCAAGACCTCAAAATGAGAGCCAAAGGATAGTGACACAAGTGATGACGAAGACTCCGATGATGAGGAAATGGGACTGTTTGTGCGAAGATACAACAAATATCTAAAGAAAAATGGAGCAAAACATTCCGACAAAGGATTGATCAACTATAGAAAGCAATCAAATATGTTCAAACAAGATGACGACAACAAAGGAAAGATTAAAGGTCTTTGCTTCAATTGTGGGAAAGCCGGTCACTACAAACCGGATTGTCCATACCTTAAGAAAGAAAAGGAGAAGAACCAAAGCAAAGGTCATAACAAATCTAAAAGAGCTTACATAGCATGGGAAAGTGATTCATCTAGTGAAAGCTCGTCAAGCGATGAAGAAGAATCAGCAAACCTATGTTTCATGGCTCATCAAAACAAGAAAAAGAAAGCTGTAAGTCATCTTAAACCTGAACTCGTAGATAAGGTATCTCATTCTCAACTAAAACTTGCTTTTGAAGAATTACATAGAGATGCAATTAAAGCTTTCAAACTTTTGGCCTCAAATAAGAAAATATTTTCATATCTTGAATCAAAAGTTGAGAAAACCGAAAGGGATATGGAAGCTTTAAAACAATCTATGCTAGACATTCAAAAGGACAAAGTTGAATTAGATCCTACATCATGGTTTGGTTGTGAGACATGTCACATTTGGCAAAAAGAAGTGAGAGATCTAAAAGCCAAGTTAGACAAGGCTCTACAACCAAAAGTGACTTTTGCGGTTGATCCAAACAAGTTCAAAAGATCGTATACTCCTTTATATAGTAAATACACTTTTGTACCAAAAGTATCAACTAGAAAAACTCCATATTCTCATCATATTACCTGTCATTATTGTTGCAAAAAGGGACATACCATTGAAAAATGCAAATTTAGGAGAATTTTAGTTCCTAAAGGAGTATTTCAATGGTTGCCTAAGTGCAACAAATTGTGTACTCACCATCCAGGACCCAATGAAGATTGGGGACCTTCCACTCTAATTTAATCTCGCAGGAAAAGTGTCTTGACATCGCCGAACGGTGGTAGTTCCTTGATAGATGGTGCTCAAGACACATATAGGAAGACATACAAATTTTGGTATGTCATCTATGAAGACAGTTTGAAGAATCATACTTGGCAAAGGAAATGTAGGTGACCTAGCCATAGCAAATGTATGAGATACATTACAAATACAGATATTCCGAGAAACACATAGGACGCAGTACTTGATGTGCAAATTGGCAAGTTGCATTGCAAAGAGATTTTAAACCTATTCTTAGCAGAATATTGTTTGGGACTATGTCCCGCATCCGGGAGAACATCGAGTAATTGATACTAGATAAGTTTTTCGCAAGAATCAACCTGTGAAACATTCCATCAAAACAATTCATTATCAAATCTAGGAGTATGGCACACTGACAAGAAGACTCCACACAAATGATGACAAAACACCTACATATTGAGAAAGCGGTAACATGTTTATTGTTCACTTCCAAAAATTTTGTTGATACTATAATATGCTATCAATTAACATGCTTATAGTGACTTCATGTGCTTTTATCTACTCTTCTCAAATACTTATGTATATGTGTTCATCATTTCATTCATAACATACAATGGTTGTGCATTCAAGCAAATGACAAAACAAAAATACATCATATAGAAACATTTCTAAGGCATTTTCATCATTGAAAGCAACTTAGGTCGACCTACCCTGTATTTGAGTCGACCTACATAAGAAGGTTCTTTAGAAAAACCAAAAAGGGCCAGTTGCGTCGACCTACTCACAAATTAGGTCGACCTAATTTGGTTATTTGTATTGTTACTTCTGTTTGGTCGACCCAGCTTCACTTTAGGTCGACCTACTGCGTAAACTTTTCCATAATTGGGCCTGTTAGGTCGACCCGACCCAATGTCATGCATTCAAAACATTCCATTCTTGCATTCCCTCTCATTCTCATCTCTTTTGGTACGGCTAACCCTAATTCCTCAAACTCTAAACTATCAAAAATCATCCCTCTCTCACTCAAAGCATCTCCAATCATGCCTCCAAAATCAAGAAAAGGAAAGGAAATTGCTTCCAGTTCATCATCTCAACCGGTAAGTGCTCTTGTTCATCCTGATTGTAGAGAAAACTTTGAGAAGTGGCAGATGAAAAGGAAAATTGTTAAGCAATATACTTATGATCCAAATCTTGTCGAAAACATGCATATCCCTGATGTCGCTGCGTTAATTGAACATCAAAATATTCATCCCTTATTGCAATGTGATACCCCGTACTGTGAGAATACCGTTAGGGCTTTCTATGCAGGATTTACAAAAGGAGACGGTTGTAACTTCCGTTTCAAAATGGGATCTAGATCGCATGTTGTTGACAAACGGGTCTGGATTAGTATTTTTGGTCTGACAATCGTTGGTGATGAACTCCGTATGGTAGACGGGGATGTACCGGGAAACTATGATCATGAGGCCTACATGAAGTCAATCCTCAAAGATCCTTCCGTATTTGATAGACCAAATGAAACAATAACAGCTGGTCATTTGAAGCGAGATCCTAGACTCTTGAACTGGGTAATCTCAAGAATCATTCGACCAAGGGCTGGAGGATATTCAAGAATTGAAAGAAATGAAGTGGTGCTCATGTATCTGCTGCAAAACAGAACGCGTTTACACTGGCCTCACTTCCTTGCTGCTAAGTTTCATGAAGTCAAACAGAAAACTACAGCCCTATGTTATGGTTCAATCATTCAAACAATTGTCAATCACTTTGGTATGCGACTTGATCACTTACACTACACTCGCGTACATCAATCCCAGGAATTCTCACAAACCACCTTGACTCTTATGGGATATCATTGGAATCCTGTGAGGAAGACATATTATCTCATTCAAAAAGGAACAGGGAAGGTTATCTACAACTATGATGATCCTACGGAGTTTGGAAACAATGTAGGAAATGAGGAAGAGGGAAACGATCAAGAAATAGCAAATGAGGAGGATCAAACCATGGAAGACATAGCTCATGACACAGATCCAAATTGGCAATATGTTCCGTCTCAACAGGAAGAAGTTCCTTGGGGATACACTGCTCCACCTCCTCCTGATCAATCTAACATAATATCTATGCTTGAAGCTATGCAACTTCAACAACAGCAGAACTTTGAAACTCAACAGCTTCAATTTCAAACGATGCAGCAGCTTCAACAAGATAGATATGAGGAACAACAACGGCAATACCAATCTCTGTACGGCTTGGTTCAGGAACAAAGGAACGATTTTGAGACGTTTGCATCCAACTCCATATTGAGGCAGAATCAGTTTGAGGAAACGGCATTGCATCGTCATGCTAACATCAGCCAGAGCTTCAACACTCTTAACATGTCTGTGCTGGATCTGTTGGAACAGGTTGAAGAAGATCGACCTCACACATTTCAAAGAGGAAGAGGAAGAAGGGGCAGGCGTTAGGACATATCGTTATCATATCATCATTTCATTGCATTTCATGCCATTAAGTTTCCTTTTTTGTTTTGTTTTGTTGTTAAAAACATTATATGATGTAGTACTCTATGTCCTCTTTTATAATTTTCGTGAACTACTATGTATGTTGTTAGCTTGCTTTAAAACATGTTATCTATCTCTATGACTACTAGTATTCTTTATTTTTCTTGTTTCTCTCCTACCCTGCTCTCCTTGTTTCTCTTTTTGATGTTGTCAAAGGGGGAGATAGATACAATAGATGCTGAGTGTACGGGGGAGCCTTGGTGAGAGATTGCCCTGTTGAGAGATAGATGCTGGATGTACGGGGGAGCTCTTTTGAGTCCTTGTCACTTACTACCAAAGCTTTTGAGTTACTACCAAAGCTTTTGAGTATTGGTTTGCCATCATCAAAAAGGGGGAGTTTGTGAATACAAGATTACACTCAAAGAGGTTTTTGATTTATGGCAAACTCAAATGAGCATTCAAACAACAAGGAGGAATCAGAAAAGCAAAGCATTTGATCACTCATGAAAGCACAAGGTGATCCACTATGCATATAAGTCGACTCAACACAAGCTGGACATGAAAAATGCAGAAAATCAGCAGTTAGGTCGACCTACTGTCAACCTAGGTCGACCTAAAATGAAGGAAAATCCATGTACCTCTGCTAGGTCGACTCACAGACCATTTAGGTCGACTCAAAATGAAGAAATCTTCATATCAGTCTGCTAGGTCGACCTACATGGCAACTAGGTCGACCTAATCTGTGAAAATGTCCCCAGAATGCATCAGAAGAGGATTCTGGTCGACCTACTCCTTCAACAGGTCGACCTAACTGAGAGAAAAATTCTGCAAGCTCTGTTAGGTCGACCTAAGCACTACAAGTGGTCGACCTAACTGATCAAGAAAGTTCAAAAATCAGTTTTTCTTGGTTCTAACTGTTATGCAATCATATATATTGTGCAAGGGTAATTATTCAAAAAAAACACCAACGACTGAAAGATACACAAACGCTTCTCATCTTCGTTCTTCATCATCTCCAACACAATTACACATAATCATTTTTGCGTTGCGGGTTAGTGATGAGTTCGATAACGTCCATGGAACGGAATTGAAGATTCCTAGTGGGTGAAGGTTTGTGGGGTTTGTTGGTGAATAAAATCTGCGGGTTTTGTCCTCCACGACGGGTGGTTCTTGGGGGTTTTTATCAAGAGGCGTTCATTGAGGATTCGGCTGAGTGTAACGATTGAGGAACGGGGAGTTCAAGGAATCAAGACACTGCAGAAGGGAATCAAAGTGAAGCTCTTGGATAACCTTGATCTGGCTCAAGATTAAGGGGGAAGAAGATTCAAAGGATCGACATAATTGGTTTATCGTTTATCGCTTTGTTATCTTCTTTGTATATACTACTTTCAACATTAATGAAAGATTACCCAATTTCGTGTTCTTGTCGCTTTTACTTTCTCTTTTACTTTCTGTTCATAATTGGTTATAAGTGCAAAATTGATCAACGATTCAAGTGTTAAAATTGTGAATTAAAATTCTGCACAAACATCACAATTCACCACAACTTGAATCACTATCAATTTGAACCTATCACCAAGTGTTTGTGTTTTTGCTTAATCCAATCTTACTGCATTGCAAATCAAAGTTGTCAATCTAGAAGTTAATTGGATTTCAGTTGTTAAACGTATTGGTTAGCTATCATATTACTTCACCATCAATTCCACTTACTATTTGGTTTTGAAACACATACGACCTTTGCAATAGCGGTCCAGAATAGACGCAAGTCGATTCAGAACCGCTTTCGCTCAAGTCTGTAGAAAAATCTGTAAAAACTTAGTGAGATCTATTCACCCCCCCCCCCTCTAGATCTATAGGCCAGCGTCTAACAAGTTTGATTCCTTACTTCGAAGAAATCACTTTCGAACACATCCCACGCGAGGAAAATCAACTAGCTGATGCTTTAGCTACCATGTCATCCATGTTCAAAGTCAGGTGGGACAACGAGGCGCCTATGATCACCATTTACAGGCAAGATGAACCATCATATTGCAATGAGATCAATACCGAGGGAACAGAAGAAAAACCATGGTTCCATGAAGTAAAAAGATATCTCGAAGCTCAGGAGTACCCTGAAGGGGCATCCATTAACGACAGAAAGTTTCTAAGGAGATTTGCTGCCAAATTCTTTCTAAGCAATGGAACCTTATACAAGCGCAACCATGACTCGACTTTACTTCGCTGTGTAAACAAGAAGGAAACAGAACAAATCATGAAAGAAATACACAATGGTGCCTTCGGTACTCATTCCAGTGGACATACAATGGCTAAAAAGATCCTTAGAGCAGGTTATTACTGGTCTACCATGGAAACAGACTGCCATCATCACTCCCGAACATGTCACAAATGCCAGATATACGCTAACAAAGTACATGTACCTCCAGTTCCATTAAGCGTCCTGACGGCACCTTGGCCTTTTGCAATGTGGGGTATTGATATGATTGGAGAAATCAAACCTACTGCCTCCAACGGACATCGCTTTATCATGGTCGCTATTGACTACTTCACAAAGTGGGTAGAAGCAGCTTCATTTGCTTCTGTTACCAAGAATGTGGTGGCCCGGTTCATCAAATACAATCTCATTTGTCGGTACGGCATCCCTGAACGGATTATCACGGACAATGGCACAAATCTAAACAACAGAATGATTACTGAACTTTGCACACAGTTCAAGATCAAACATCATAATTCTTCTCCATATCGACCAAAGATGAACGGCACGGTGGAAGCTGCCAACAAGAACATCAAGAAAATCATACAAAAAAATGACAGTAACCTACAAAGACTGGCATGAGATGTTACCTTTTGCTCTTCATGGTTATCGCACATCTGCGCGTACTTCAACAGGGGCAACTCCATTCTCCTTAGTCTATGGTATGGAGGCCGTTCTTCCAATTGAAATTCAGATTCCTTCCCTACGGATTATGAAAGAAGCCAATCTAGACGAAGACGATTGGATTCAAACACGGTTGGACCAGATAAACTTGATTGATGAGAAAAGGCTCGCAGCTATTTGTCATGGTCAGCTATACCAAAAGCGTATGATCAAAGCCTTCAACAAAAAAGTCAAAAGTCAAGCATACCAAACTGGTGGCTTGGTTGTCAAACGCATCATCTTACCACAAGGTGATCCCAGAGGCAAATGGACTCCCACCTACGAGGGACCATTCATAATCAAGGAAATATTCTCCGGCGGCGCCATGTTGCTTACCACCATGGATGGTGATGATTTCCCACACCCTGTGAATGCTGACATAGTCAAAAAATACTTCGCTTAAAAAAAAAACAGCTCGCTAAGTTGAAAACCTGATAGGGCAACTTAGGCAAAAAATGAGCGTCTCGGTGGATTGAAAACCCGAAAGGGCGGTCCAGGCAAAAATTAGAGACTAAACAAATACTATCCCGGTAGGCTGAAAACCTGAAAGGGCAACCTAGGCAAAAGTTAGGGAATGAAGCATACAACTATGTTCCGTTCAGCTGCCTACTCACCATCAAGATTCAACACCTCAAAGACACCGATCAGTCCAATCACTTTCTTCCAATAAGTGAGGGATGAGATGCTCAAAGACAGATTGGCAATAGCAGAATTGAAACTTGACTGGATTGTTTTCACATAGCTATTTATCTTTATAAATATTTTCCAAAACTTTATGACAGTTTCCTACTTCTAGGATTGTTGTCTCCTTGTGCTAATCAGCCTATCATGGCTCTTTTTCAAAAATCAATGCAGCTTAGGCTCAAAAATCACTATTTTCACTTTTTCTGTTTTAAATACGTAAACGTCCCAATGATAATTCTGAATGAACATGTGCATTTGAATATGATTGATGTTTACCAGGAAAAACAGGAATAGCATTCAGGAAATGTCCCAATTATCTGGACATCATTCCATCAGAAGAAAATCTCCAAGAGAAACGCATTTCTCAACAAATTCCTCAAAAAGATTTTCTCTTCAAAAGAAGTCTTATCCCCCAGCAGGGTTGTTCCAGATTACTATCTTCAGAAGGTGTGATCCCCGCACCTGGACTTGGTCAGATAGTGCATCGGAGGATTATGCATCTTCCTCATTCCCACTTGAAAGGGCATCAGAACTTCCAGCTACCTTTCATTCCCAAGTGATAGTCAAAGATCCTTCAACAGAGTACCATGGTTCTCAAAGAATTTCCCCAGCCGAGGGTACTCAAACAAGACAAAAGATCATCAACAATCACAATATAGTCATATCCAGATGACTGACGGAAATTTATTTTCCCAAATAGAAGCTTGACATCATATTCATACATCACATATTCATATTCATACATTACATATTCATACATCATACATCATACATCATGCATCATGCGCATATTCATACGCATATTCATACACAACATAACATGCCTATTTCTCCTTTAGCTCACATTACATGCATCATAAACATTGCATATCGCTGACTTGATTTTTTCAGGTAGACAGATATCTTCAACAAAGATATTCTCAATCACATGCAGTATTCACCTGAGTTCCATGAACGATTCTCTCAGATATAATCAAGCCGAAGATTCATTCTGATCACTTATCAACTCAAAAACTAACATCGCAGATCTAAAGTTGATACCTCAGACGGTTCCAGAACGATCTACCATTGCAGATCTAAAGTTGATACCTCAGACGGTTCCAGAACGATCTAACATCACAGATCTAACATTGTTGATACCTCGGACGGTTCCAGAACGATCTAACATTGCAGATCTAAAGTTGATACCTCAGACGGTTCCAGAACGATCTAACATTGAAGATCTAAAGTTGATACCCCAGACGGTTCCAGAACGATCTAACATCGCAGATCTAAAGTTGATACCTCAGACGGTTCCAGAACGATCTAACATTGCAGATCTAAAGTTGATACCTCAGACGGTTCTAGAACGATCTAACATTGCAGATCTAAAGTCGATACCTCAGACGGTTCCAGAACGATCTAACATTGCAGATCTAAAGTTGATACCTCAGACGGTTCCAGAACGATCCAACATTGCAGATCTAAAGTTGATACCTCAGACGGTTCTAGAACGATCTAACATCGCAGATCTAAAGTTGATACCTCAGACGGTTCCAGAACGATCTAACATTGCAAATCTAAAGTTGATACCTCGGACGGTTCCAGAACGATCTAACATTGAAGATCTAAAGTCGATACCTCAGACGGTTCAAGAATGATCTAACATCAAAGATCTAAAGCTGATACCTCAAACGGTTTCACAATGATCAACTTTCAAAATCTAAAGCAGGAAGAACTTTGGACAAGTTTTGTAGCAATCATCCTCCTAGACTTAAAGCAGTAACCTTGGGCGGTTCCGAAACAGTCAACACAAAGACTTTCAAATCCTTCATCAAGATATAATCAATGGATTCATTCTGATGAACAAACCATCAACCTATTTACCAGGTGGCATCTGAAAGCCCATCTCAGGTAATGTTCCAATCTGCCAACAACATTTCGCAGACGACATCCAAATGCAACTTCCAACATCTCTTCTGATCAAGGTAAGTGCAAATTTTCAGGGCATCTAAAATATTCAATCATCTTCTACCTTCAGATTTCAGACAATCTCTTCAGGTTTAAGAAGATTGAATAGGGGCAACTGTTATACCCCAAAATTTGCCCGCATCTTTTTTCAAGAAAACTCCAATCTAAAAATTAAGAGTCTCATATAATCATGGATTTTTATTTCAACAAATATCCTGACATATGAAATACTTAGTTTTTAGAATTTTTCTTATACAGTAATTTGGCTTGCAGTTGAATTTATTCTTACGCAAACGCCAAATACTGTTTATTACTTCACACATGCTATTTATTTATTTACAGATAAATAGTACTCACACAATTGGTACAGAGTTAAATCTTTTTGCAGGCGCAGAATCAGGAAACTCAGACTGTACTGATAACAGTCAGTCGACAGTCAAACTGCTGGCAGTACAATTCTCAGTGTTTTGTACCATCAATCAAATCAATCTTTTGCAATTCAAAATTCCAAGATTTTTGTTCTAGAAGTCTTCTAAATATCACGCGATTAGCAGAGACTCAACACTGCACAAAAATCAGGTACGCTTAACTGTCTCCTACACAAACAGTCCCTGACTAGGGTTTTCTTGTTTTTACAGGAGAAACAAGTTTTTGAGACCTCAAATGGATTTCATGCACATCCATATATCTCAAAGTACCATCATACAAATTTTCAAACTTCAATTCACTCAGACGCACCGTCAGCAGCTCAAACAGTCAACAGACGACCCGTTTGACCAAAAAGTCAACAGACAGTCAAAAATGAATTTTTTTGTCAAAGTCCATATTTTGTCAAAGGATTCATCATTTGATCATTGGATGATCATAATTCATCAAGGAAAGATCAAAAATCAACAAAACCCTAAGATTCAAAATTAGGGTTTTTGCCTGAAAAGTCAACTCAACTTTGACTGGTCATAACTCTCTCATCCTTCATCCAAAAAATTCAAACCAAAGCTCATTTTTAAGGAAATTCAATTATCTTTCAAATGCAATTGATCCCATGGTCATTGCATTCACCATTTGAAAAATATGACCAAAGATATTACAGGTCATTTTCAAAGTCAACAAAAAGACATGTTTTTCAAAAGGACACCCAAGGAGCATCAAAAATCATTTTGACATGAGACCAAAGACATTGGTTAGAGGACTCTTTGAGGTTTCCAAAAAGAGCAATAACTCCTTCATATGACAAAAATTGAGGGATTTACACCTTGTTGAAGTTGGCTAAATTTTGGGAAAATGCATGAAACCAACATTGCTCAAAAATGTATTTTTTCCAAATGGGGCCAAGTTTTCATGGTTCAAACATGTTTGCCATGTTATTATGGGCCTCCCACGACCAAGACCAAGCCCATAACATTTTTCTCCATTTTTTGATTTAATTTTATCATTTAAGATTAAATTAAAAAGGAAAAAAAGGAAGGATAAAGCATAGCTTATTTTCTAAGCTAAAGTCTCCACATGAGACTTAATTATTCAGCAAGGAAGGCAGCAAAGGAAGCTTAGAGCAAGAGTGTGGAAGATTCAAGCAATGGTTGCTTAGATTTTAAGTTTGAAAGTCAAGATTCCAACAAAGACAATCAAGGCTTATTAGCTTAGTTTCTAAGCACTTCAAGGCTTATAAATAGGCTAGAATATTTCAGCAACAAGGAGAAAAAAGAGAGCACGAAAATATTGCCAAAGCATAGCAAGAAACTTCATAAATTCTCTTAAAATTCCATAAACTTTGTAATTTTCGAATTCCACATTCCAATCAATATCAATACAAACAATCACTTCCAATCATCTCTTAAAGCAACATAGAGTAAGAATAAGCTCTTTGTTTGGTCCCATGAGAGTCGTAATAAGTGTATAAAGTTTTTACATGAACATACACTTATAGCTTTTGTTTTCATAGATAGAGTGGGTTTTAATCAAAACTAACAACACCAATGAACTCAGAGCATCCTAATTAGGGGATCTGGGTTGCTTTTGTTGTTTGGAAACTAACGTTCTTGCAGGTTTCTAAAAGCATGGAAAAAGCAAAGAAAATCCGCAGGTAATGTTGCAGCTAAATCCGCAGCTAAATCCATAGGTAAAAGGTTGAAGAAGATGAATAGTATGTTGGAAATCTTGACCAGCACGCGTGGCACTTCTGGCACCTCTCATTCGCCAGTCAACCAGTCTTCCCATCCACGCGTGCATGGTGGGGCCCAACTGACTTATTGAAAGTCTTTGTGATCCCACGTGATCACTCTCATCCACGCCTACCATGTTCCCTCCAATCTGAGCCCTTGGATCATCTCAAATTTTCATCCAACACATCAGACAAGCAATCCATACCATGGACTCACATGCATACCACACCTAATCATTAACTATTTATTTTCTATTTTTATTTTAATTTCTTGTTAAATTAATTAAAAATAGTTTTAAAAATCCAAAAAATACACAAAAAATATTTTTAGACTTCTAAAATAATATTTTATTTTATGATATAAAAATATTTTATTTTTTTCATAATTTCAAGATTTTGCATAATTAATTAGTATACATTTATATATTTGCTTTTTAATTATCTTAACCAATCAAAAAATCATAAAAAAATTGTTCTTTATGTTAAATATTGTTTATATATTATAAACTAATTTTGTACATATTTTGAATAATTTTCTCTTTAAGTTTTAAATTACTTGTATAATTATTTGTATAATTATGTATTAATTAGCTTAATCAATTTCAAATCAATTTCAAATCAATTTCAAAAATTCCAAAAAAATTAGTTTTGTTTTAAAATTAATTGACAAATATTTTGTACATATTTTAAACTTAATTTCTAGGTTTAAATCTATTTTCATCTTTTTTCTTCATTTTTAATTTAATTAATCATGCATTAATTATAATTAAAATCAATCATAAAAAATCCAAAAATATGCCTTTTATTTTTCTTGCAATTTAAATTCCTAGATAAATGTATAGGATGTCAAAATCATGTAAATAGGCTTAGTTTCCGTTTCCTGCACAATCGATGTAATAGCGTTGATTTACTTTCCGCACTTTACATTTCCGCATTTTAATTTCCAGCAAATATAAACTGCGTGCATGTCAAAGATAAAATTGAACCGTTAGATCACTAACTTCAAAGATAAAATATCTGAATCCAATCACAATCACACTTGCACCTTTTAAGGTAATCCCTTCTCATTCTTTTCAAAATCAAAGTCAAAATTCTACTGTTTTGAGTACAAAATCGAACCTTTTGTTTGTATCCGGTGAAAGGATAGATTTTTAAAGGAAATAGGATAAAGACCTTACAACTCAGGGTAGACCTCCTAGTTTGCTTGCTCAAATCAAAAACAAACAAAATTCTCATACACTGTTGTTTTTCAAAACAAAACTTTCCAAAAAGACAATAGTTTGTATACATCCAAACACGGATCATTACAAAGTTAACGTTCTTTTTAAAACATCTTTCGAAAGATAAACAAACATTTTGTATACATCCGCACAAGGATCATTACAAATTCAATTTACAAAGGTATTTGAAACCACATATGAGCATTCTAAAGCAATTGAAAAGTGATCGAAAAACAAGTGAGCTAAGCAAACTTAAGAGCCCATGGATAACCATGGATACAAAGGGTGCTAACACCTTCCCTTTGTATAACCTACCCCCTTACCTAGAATTTCTTAAAGGTCTTTTTTCTGTTTCTTTTATAAACCTTTCCTTAATTGGATAAAATAAAAGGTCGGTGGCGACTCTGTGAATTTTAAAAAATGCGAAAGCATAAGCGATAAAAAAAGAGTCAGTTCACGTATCTCTCCCGCTCAGAGGTATGGCCCGAAAAAAACGGAGGTCCACAATCACCATAACAACACATTGTTACATTCACACATATATGTACACAATGCTACAATCCATCAATTAAATTAAATCAACATTTAAAATAAAATAGGGCCACTGCCCATTTCATCAATTCATCTAATAAAGCTTTAAATCAACTTCGCAACGCTCAAAACAGATGTACGGTTTGAAAGTTATGGCCTTCGGAAAATTTGTGAAAAATTTATATGCTGTAGGTCAACACACAAGATCCATAGGTCGACGCATAGAATTTTCTGTCCCTCTCGGGTTTGCGCAGGCCGACCCATAAGTCGACTCATGGTGGTCTTTTGGGAACCTGTAGGTCGACGCACGCTGCGCTGATGCATAATTTTTTCTGCGATTTGACATCTTTCCTCTCCCAATCTCAGCCAAATCGCACCATAACAGTCCCCACACCAAAACATCATCAAATAACACAACATAATACAATTATAACACATTTTAGTGGTTATCTAACACTAAAATCATTCATCAATCACATCAATTCAACAAAACAACCTAAATCTCCCAAAACCCCAAAACCTAAACATACAATCCAATTGTTCTAACTAATATACCTAATCAATATCATCACTTAAGATACGATAAGAGAAGTTAATCGGAGATTCCCCCCTTATCTTATTCAAGAATCCTTGGTTGGTCCTCTTCTCTTCTGCTCCTATTTCACGTATTCTCCTTTCTCCTCTTTTGCTTTCATTTTCCTTCTTTCCTCAACTTCTCTACTTTATGAAAGAATAAAATTCACTTAGTATGGGCCTATCACTTAGCACCCCTCTCTTACACATCACAACACCAAGCCCAATGACTCCTTTTTCTATAATTCTTCAATTAAATCCAATCAATTGCCAAATAATCCTAATAAATAATTTAATTCCAATTTAAATTAATTAAGAGAAATATGGGGTGTTACAAAAGGCGACTTGAAATTATCTAGAAATAGTTACTTCCTATATCTCATCAAAGAGAGGTTGGGGATATAATACCCAACCTCTTATACAAGTTCAGCCTCTTGTTAGAGTTATTGGATATGAAGAACGTTATCCTCAAGAGCTTGGTTCTGGCGAGGAAAGTCATCCTTGGCAACGCACATCTCTATCATGGTGCTTTCCGCATTTTCAAATTCCTTGTTAGCAGGAGTTGTTCTCTTTTGTCCACATTGATAGAAAAGAGGATGAATGTGGGACAACGATCCAGATAAAAGTTACAACGGTGGCCCAAGTTAGTTTTATTGGTCCTCATGGTGGATGGCAAGTGTACTTTATAAATGTGAAATATATAATAACCCATCTTGATTAAGGTTTGTCAAAGGCTCTAGACTAGTTTGAAGGGTTTATAACTAGCTCACTGATCAGAAAAATAGCAAGTGTACTATCTTCACCGATGTAGTAGTAATGGGTTTTACCCCAAGTATCGATCACGAGGATTGCGTGGGAAATACAAGTTATTGTAACTAGTCAATTAAACAAAATAACATAGGTAGGTGTTAAGGTACTTTTGTGTATAAATTTAAAATGTACTTTTGTGTATAAATTTAGAGTAATGCCAAGGTAGGTGTATGATTTGCCTTATAATGACTCTGTAAAAAGATCTCTTCAACAAGTTCATGAGATGGAACTATTTGTTCTTAAGGGGGTTTTCCTAAGTCCTTAGTGAAAACCTTTTGGTTTGCAATCCTATTGCCTAAGTCCTTAGAAACAAAGGTTTGTGAACCAAAGATAAAAATAATCAAGAATATTCAAATAACCTTACGGTATCCCTAGTCCTAGGTGATATCTCAGATTAAATTGTCTAAAAACCTTAACAATCATAGTCCTACAAATTGTTAACCGTAGATCAATCTTTGTTTGTCCAACAAAGAAAGCATAAACACATTAGACAATTAAATTGCAAAACATGAATATTGGATTAAAGAAATACTTAGATCATAGTCATTACAATTAAAATCAGGGACACCCCCCTGGCATTGGGGGGTTTAGCCTCTCATAATATTCAAGAAACCAAAATCAAAAAGTTTAGACATTTACAAAGATTAGGAGAACTCGGATCTTCAATGGTGTCCACTGTTGAATCTCTTCGTCTTCCAACACTTTGATGAAGCTATCTTTCTCTGCTCTAGAATTCTATCGTATGATCAAAAGTGTCTTCTCCTTGTCTCTCAATCCTCTTTTAATCCCTCTAGGTTTTCAGATCTCAGCCGGAATACCCAAATTTCCCCCAGAACTTTAAAATTGTAAAAACATAGAAAATCCAAAATTCTGTCCGCACAGGCTGACACGGCCGTGTCACTTGACACGGGCTGACCGTGTCAGCTTTTGCCACTTTTGGGGAGAATTCTTCAGCAGGTTGGACACGGCCTTACCGTGTCCGCCTCTGCCTCTTTTGGCTTTGACTTCAACATCAAAGTTGTAGCCCTTTTTGTTAGCAAAATTTTGCCACCGGAACCGCGTCATTCCGAGTTACGAAGCTCTAATTATGATCAAAATACTACACGCTTGTCACGATTTTCAGCTTCTTTTACACCAACACTTGTGTAATTTCCATCTGATCTAGAATTAACCTACAACCACCAAGTAGAGAGATCAAAAGCACCTAATAGACAAAGATAAATGGCACAAAAACAAAATGCACACAAAATAACTAGAACTAGATGAATCAAAGAAAAACACTTAAAAACAACCACAAAGTGTTACCAAGTATGACGATCTTATGCCGAGTTTATGACGAAATTAAGTAGAAATGGTGACCGATCACAACCCCAAACTTATCTCATTGCTTGTCCTCAAGTGATGCAAGAGATCAAACCGAGGTCGCCTTAAACTTTTCTTTTCCACAACATAATCGATGTCTTTCGCAACTTACTTCTCTTTCTTGATTAAGTTTTTGGGTTTATCGAACCTTGTTGTCCATCACACTTCACAATAGAGTGAATTTCACCTGCAAACTTTTCACACTTCTCACGTTGTCTCTCGGGGTTAGAGTGTTTTTCGCTCAATATCACGATATGCAATATCAACCCTTGACTTTACATACATCCTACTTTCACTACACAAAAAGAATTCACACACTTTTGAGGACTTTTTAGGTTGTAACGGGGCTGAGGTGGAAGGAAGGATAAACAAGATATTGATATGCAAGTTGTTTATGAACTAGCACTTATGTTATTTTTCTTGTCTTTGTGTTCGGTTTTGTGTGAGGGGGTTTCTTCTTAGACTCTCCTTTTTACCTAATTACCGGGTAATCAACATCGTTCGAGTCTTTCAAATCTTTTTAGGCAAGTGTTTCAAACTTTTTTTTTCTTTTTTTTTCTTGTGCTTTACCCATTTTTCTTATCTCTTTTTTTTTTTCATATCACACTTACCCTTTATTTTCTTAAGCACCACCCCAAACTTACAATTTCACACAAGTTCAAAAGAAACAATAATTTCACAAGTGCCAAACAAAAATGATAGAATCATGGTTAAGGATGACATGTGTGGATTTAAACAAACAAGGGGGAATGGCTCAACGGGTTTAACGAGGGATAAAACAAAAATAAATGAAGGACAGAAAGGCTCTGGAGAGAACAAACAAGTGCCTCAGTGTGTGATTTCATCTTTGTACTGTGTCGGTAGGACAAACGCAAAATTAGAGAGATAAAGTCATACCTGATTTCACTCTCATGATGATCTTTACATGTGTTTGGCTTTTTATGTTCCTCACCATGTAGGCTAAGTTTGCAGCTTCAACACACCCTTTATGTCATGTGACTTTCCTTTCCGGCTCGATTTCACCACTTACCTTCTCAGTCCAGTTCTTCAAGTTGTGTCCGAAACTTTCGGCTATGTCCACTTCCAAAGTACCTCGAGAGATTAAGTTCAGGTTGCACCTTTCATCCACTAACTACCATTCATCATTCATTCGGCACCCATCACTCAATCTATAACACAATGTCAACACAACACACAAACAAGAACAAAAATTGGAAATTAACTAAAAGCAACTGAAAAGAACCCCTCCCACACTTGAACTAAACATTGTCCTAAATGTTTTAGAACCAGCCTCGGAGAGGTTGCTTATAGAGGTATTGCATTCCAGTGATCACTTCCCAGCTTCAACTAGAGATGCTCTCTTTTATTTCCTGAAAATAAGACAAACAAACAAAAAAATTAATTATTAAAACCGTGGGTTGCCTCCCACGAAGCGCTTCTTTTAACGTCGCATGGCTCGACGGTCCATTACCCTTTATTATGGAGGGTATTTCCTTTTCCAAACCTTGTTACTTGCCACTTCCGCAACCGCGAACTCATGAAGATGAAAAGCCTGGATAACTTTTCTCTTAAATTTGCTTCCCACATTTTTCTCGACTTCCTTAGCTTTCTTAGGACTTTTGACAGCTACATAAGTTGGTTCTGTCAGAGAGGCTATGCTTGAAACTTTTTCTTGGAGATTTTTAAGATTTTTGTCTTCTCGTTCACCTTCCGTCATACCAGTTGAAGTTTTCTCATTCACACCTGACCTATGTTTCCTGACTCCTAACATCTTCAAGGTTACTTCTTCATCAAATGATTTCAGCGTTAGCGTCCCTTTTTCAATGTCAAAATTACAGCGGCCTGTCGACAAGAAGGGTCTCCCAAGAAGGATAGGAGTTTCTTCATCTTCTGGAATGTCCATGATGTGGAAGTCAACAGGGAAAACAAACTTATCAACTTCCACTAGTACATCTTCAGCTACCCCTTAGGATTTGTTAACGGTGTGATCAGCGAACCTTAACTGTGTCTTACTTTCACTAATCTTTTCTAATTCAAGCTTTTTGAAAATGGATAAAGGCATTAAACTCACACTAGACCCAGAATCGAGGAGTACCCTTTTAAATGCTATATTCTTGATAGTGCATGTTATCGCCACTGACCCAGGGTCTTTCCTCTTTATTGGGATTTTTCTTGCTGGCGAGACTATGCCACACTTCTCGGTTGAAATTTTTGGTTCTCCTCCTAGTGATCTCTTTTTCGCCAACACCTCCTTCATAAATTTCTTATACAAAGGCATGTGCTCAAGTGCTTCAAAGAAAGGTAGATTCACCTCTAACCTTTTGAACAATTTGGTGAACTTCTTAAAGTCTTTCTCTTTTGAATTCTTCTTTGTTACTCTTGAAGGGAAGGGTAGTTTGATCACTAGTTCAGCATCTTTCTTATTTTTTTCTTCAAATGGTTTAACCGGTGGTATCACAACTTCTGGCTCTTTCTGCTTTTCTCTTATTTCCAAATCCACCTCAATCACCATGGGGTCATCGATTTCCTCTTTTTCTTTTTGCGATTTTAACACTTTCTTACTCCTTCTTGTAACACCATTAATCTTCTCTTGGTCTTTCGGATTTTTCACAGTTGAGCTTGGAAGGGTACATTGTGCCTGTAGAGTGAGATTATGTGCTATTTGACCCACTTGAACTTCCAGATTTTTGATTGAAGCTGTGGTGTTCCTGAGGTTGGTTCTTGTCTCTTCTTGAAACTGAGAATTTTGAGCTGCCATTATTTCAATAGCGATCTCCCAATCTGCTTTTTTTGGTACCTGTTGTTGCCCTTGAGTTTGGAACTATTGTGGATGGTGTTGGAATTGTTGCTGATATGGAGGTTGTTGTTGAGTTGATCCTTGCTTTTGAAAGTTTCCTTGTTGGTCCTTCCATGCAAAGTTAGGATGATTTTTCCATCCTGGATTATATGTATTGGCATATGGATTATTTTGCCTGAACATATGAATCTGCTCAACTTGTTCTTGTGTTGCTACACAATGCATAGCAAAATGCGGTCCACTACATATTTCACACACAACCGAGGCAATCAGCTCCACCTGTGCTACTTTCTGTTCACCAATGTTCATCTTCTTCAATCTTCTTTCTACTTCGGCAACAATTTGTTCTTCCATCTTAACTACCTGATCAGCAAGCTTCAAATCAATTTTTCCTTCTGGTTGGCTCATTGCGCGATCATATAACTCAATGTGCTCGTTAGCGGCAATAGCTTCTATGATCCTCTTGATACCAGTGGCTGTTGAAAAATTAGTTGAGCCACCGGAAGCAGTATCGATAAGCTGTTTGGTCTTGACTCGGAGAACATTAACAAAAGTCTGCATTTGCTCGGTTGGGTCCATGTTATGAGTCGGACAAGCCACCAAACACCTCTTTAACCTTTTATATGAATCTCCCAGTGATTCCTCTTCTTTCTGCTTGAAATTCACAATATCATATCTTTTTCGAATAAAGACTGAAGCAGGGAAGTACTCATTAAGGAAATCTGTTTCCATCTGTTGCCATGTTGTGATGCTTCCAGCTGGAAGTGAGTAAAACCATTCTTCTGCATCTTCGGACAAAGTAAAAGGGAACATCACGAGTCTCTTGGCTTCTTCAGAATGGCCTTCTATCTTTAATGATGTTGTTGTGGTGAGGAATCTCTGTAGATGCTTGTTTGCATCTTCATTGATTCTTCCAGCAAACGGCTTGCTCTCTAATTGTCGGATAGTTGAAGGATGAGGTTGGAAGTGTGCTACGTTGATCGGTTGATTTACGATGGTCATTCTTCCAATCGGTGCATTAGCCCTTCCATAATCTCCTAGAAGTCTCTCTGGAGGAGGTGGATCAGCTGCCATAGTTTCAGGTTCAGATTCTGACGGTTCGGATGGAATAGATAGTCTTTCTTCGTCTTTCGATTCTGAAACTACAGGTGATTCTTCTTTTGAAGCCAGTCTTTTCCGTTTAACTTCTCGAAGTTATGCTCTCAATAATCTTTCTGGTTCTGCGTCAAAAAGAAGTTCAGCTGAGGCCTTACCTCGCATACAAGATTAAACAATAATTAGTAGGAGTAAAATAGAGTAAAAATAAAATAAAAATAAAAAATTTCAAAAAAAATAAAATTTTAATTGCAGAGCAATAAAATTTTAATTGACTAAATAATGACTTATATTTTGGCAATCCCCGGCAACGGCGCCAAAAACTTGATCGGAAAAATAGCAAGTGTACTATCTTCACCGATGTAGTAATAATGGGTTTTACCCCAAGTATCGATTGCGTGAGAAATACAAGTTATTGTAATTAGTCAATTAAACAAAATAGCATAGGAGTGTTTCTTTTATTATAATGAAATAAGTAACTTAAAATAAATAAGCTGAAATTAAAATGTACTTTTGTGTATAAATTTAGAGTAATGCCAAGGTAGATGTATGATTTTCCCTATAATGACTCTGTAAAAAGATCTCTTCAACAAGTTCATGAGATGCAACTATTTGTTCTTAAGGGGGTTTTCCTAAGTCCTTAGTGAAAATCTTTTGGTTTGCAATCCTATTGCCTAAGTCCTTAGAAACAAAGGTTTGTGAACCAAAGATAAAAATAATCAAGAATATTCAAATAACCTTACGGTATCCCTAGTCCTAGGTGATATCTCAGATTAAATTGTCTAAAAACCTTAACAATCATAGTCCTACAAATTGTTAACCATAGATCAATCTTTGTTTGTCCAACAAAGAAAGCATAAAAACATTAGACAATTAAATTGAAAAACATGAATACTGGATTAAAGAAATACGTAGATCATAGTCATTACAATTAAAATCAGGGACACCCCCCTGGCATTGGGGGGTTTAGCCTCTCATAATATTCAAGAAACCAAAATCAAAAAGTTTAGACATTTACAAAGATTAGGAGAACTCGGATCTTCAATGGTGTCCACCGTTGAATCTCTTCGTCTTCCAACATTTTGATGAAGCTATTTTTCTCTGCTCTGGAATTCTATCGTATGATCAAAAGTGTCTTCTCCTTGTCTCTCAATCCTCTTTTAATCCCTCTAGGTTTTCAGATCTCAGCCGGAATACCCAAATTGCCCCCAGAACTTTAAAATTGTGAAAACATAGAAAATCAGAAATTCTGTCCGCACAGGCTGACACGACCGTGTCACTTGACACGGGCTGACTGTAACACCCGGTATTTAATTAACTATTTAATTAAATACTTTCAAATTATTTCGAATTTAATTGTTGAATTTGTGGAGTGTTGATAATTGTTGACATGGGTTTTATGATTAATTAGTCGATTAATTAATTGATTAAGTTGTAGAAATAGTATTGAAGAAATACTAGATTTGTTATATGGACTTAATTAAGTGATGGTGGTAGTAAAAGGTGGGATGTGAATGCTAGGCCCAATAGGTTTAATGAAATTAAGTTAAGATAAGGATTAGGCTAATTAGAAGAGAAAAAGTCTTGGGGAATTGGTCATGGGAAGTTGTAGAGAAGAGAGAAAATAGGAGAGAAATTCATTCCCGTTTTTCTTGCAGCAGTCTCACTAAATCGAAGATCCCCGATTCGTTAACCGTTGGATCGTCGCCAAATTTTGTGGGTAGGTTCGAAACACATATAGCTAACTTTTGACCGTTGGGATCTTCAAAATAAGGTCTGAGTTGTGAGATATCATCATCGCACTGTAGCTGCATATTTGGGAAAATTTTCAACTTTTGATTCTGATTAAAAGAGGCAATGGTTGGGAGCTAAGGCTAGATGGCTTCGATCGGTAGAATTGTAGAACGGACTCCAAATACAAGGTAAGGGGTGGGGTTCTAACTCTATAACCGGACTCATGATGAATGATATGTGGGGGTTAAATTCGTAGGAAATTATTCCTGATTATTTGTTGTGATTCTGTCGTGTTGATTCGATGAAATTAGTTGTTGTTGTGGTGATAATTGTTGTTGTTTTATGCGAAGTTGAAGGATGTTTCAGTGACGATGTATACCTCTATTTATTAGTATAGCGACGATATAGGCTTATGCCTTGTGACGATGATGTTGTTTGTTGTGTGTGTTTGTTGCATTCATATACATATGCATTTTTGGCGACGGCCTGGATTGGCAAATTAGTGACGAAGGCTTATGCCTTGATGCCTCTGTTTAACTGGCAATTGGCGATGGGGGCTGAAGCCCTGGGTACCACATGCATGTGCATTTGTTAGAGTCTCGTTATATGTGGCATGAGTGTGATTTAATTGTGACGTGATGTGACTTGAGTTGTTGAATTGTGATAATGTGAATTTGTAATTATAAGTTGTTATACTAATGACGTGTTGTGGCAGGTATTGTCTGGAAGATGAGAAATAGTTGTTATAACTATTAATACGTTGTTGTTGTTGATTTTTGTTATTATAACTGTTCAGGTTAATTGTTATTATAACTGTTGTCTGAAATCCGTAACGTGATAATTTTGTATGATTTAATTCTAATATATTGTTTATCATGCGTTTGTTTATATTGGTAGATATCTCACCCTTTCTGAATGATGTTTCCCTACCATGGGAAATTGACAGGTACTCAAGATAGCGATGGAAATTTGAAGTGATTTTATGAAGTCTTTAATTGCTGTTATTCGAGTTGGTGTCTTGCTCTGATACGTAGCACTCGGGGGGATAAAGCGATTGTTTTATTTATTAATTCTTTTGCTGAATTTTTATATGGTTTTGGTTTAAATTGTAACTTAAAGTTACCGTGCAATGATGCTACGACTTGATTTGAATAGTTATGAAGTTTGTTGATTCCGCTGCGAGTTAATTATTGAATTTAAACAAAGTGATTTTTTTTGTAATGATTTGATTATCGTTTTAAATTCTTGTGTTATGTATCTATATGAAGGCAATTAAGCCATAATTGTTTTTGAATGACGAATATGTGATACCTCAAATGAATGTTGTTTGCAATTTATACTCTGATTTTTATTATAATTACCGGGTAGATTTGGGGTGTTACATTAGTGGACTAGCTCAATTGGTAGCAGGAATTGCTATGAATATGTACTTAACCCCTAGGTACATGGTTCGATTCCTGCGGGAGGCAAAAACAATATTTCCTGGGCAGCCGATAAGCGGACCTAGGGGGATTATTGATTAAGCCGGTAACATGCTCGGTTGGCCGACACGGTTGATGCGTGCAGCGGATATCGGGGTGTTACACTGACCGTGTCAGCTTCTGCCACTTTTGGGGAGAATTCTTCAGCAGGTTGGACACGGCCGTGTCACTTGACACGGTCTGACCGTGTCCGCCTCTGCCTCTTTTGGCTTTGACTTCAACATCAAAGTTGTAGCCCTTTTCGTTAGCAAAATTTTTCCACCGGAACCGCGTCATTCCGAGTTACGAAGCTCTAGTTATGATCAAAATACTACACGCCTGTCACTATTTTCAGCTTCTTTTACATCAACACTTGTGCAATTTCCATCTGATCCAGAATTAACCTACAACCACCAAGTAGAGAGATCAAAAGCACCTAATAGACAAAGATAAATGGCACAAAAACAAAATGCACACAAAATAACTAGAACTAGATGAATCAAAGAAAAACACTTAAAAACAACCACAAAGTGTTACCAAGTATGACGATCTTATGCCGAATTTATGACGAAATTAAGTAGAAATGGTGACCGATCACTCACGTAGGGGATGAGAAGCTCTATATGTGTATCATTTGTGTGAATATTAGATCGTCCTTCTAAACTTCATGGTTGAGGTGTTTATAGTTGCATTGGGTCTGGATCTTGGATCCTTGAGAATATTAACCACTTTTGAGAGAGTTTGGAAGTGGGTAGTTATTCCCATGTTGTTCAAAAGAGTATGGTTAACTTCTTTATGACTTATTCCATATATTGTGGGCTAAGGATACATCATACATCATTTGTCATTTGTATATATGTTTTACATGAGTCCCTCATGAAATGGGTGAAAAATCCAAGAAAAAGGCTTCACATCTATTAATCTTCGATCTAAGTAATGGGCAACCAAGAGGGATTTATGGGTGAGGTTTCACTTGCTTCCTTTGTCTCCACCCATTGATCCCTTTCTAATATACCAATAGATATTTACAATGGTAAAGTGGAATTTGTTGATCTTAGAGTAAAATAATCAATATTAAATTAAAAATTAATGAAATTTATTTTTATATTGAAAATTGGAATGATCATTGTTTTGGACAATTTTTTAAAAATAAATTACTTATTAAACTTAATTGAACTTTTAACCTTCTAAACATCGTGATTGTGCAATTATTTTCCCTCCACCTCTACTTATTTTGGAGCAATTTTGTGTTGGGTTTAAGTGTGAATGATTAAGATCCACGTTTCCTATGAATGAGTTGTTTATTGAATTTATAAGTGATATTACACATATACCTGATGTCTTAAGGTTTTGGTGGATATATGATGTCTCTTTTTCTTGTGATCATAGAGCATTGTGGTGGTTTTAATACGGCGTTTGTAGAAAACTGCCATAATTTACGGTGAATTACACGCAAAAAAAAAAACTCATTTTTCACAATTGAAGATTCCATGCCACTTGGTCAACTAAGGGACTAAAGACATAGAATTTTAACATTACAAGGGGGAATCCAAAAAAAAAATATTTACAGGGAGTAAATTGAATCTCACTAATATTACAGAAGAGGTTTTGTATAATTAACCCTGAAATTTCTTTTTATATTGAAAATTGGAATGATCATTTTTTTTGGACAATTTTTAAAAATAAATTACTTATTAAATTTAATTAAACTTTTAATTTCTAAGCATCGTGATTGTGCAATTATTTTCCCTCCACCCCTACTTGTTTTGGAATAATTTTGTGTTGGATTTAAGTGTGAATGGTTAAGTTTTACATTATCTATGAATGAGTTGTTTATTGAATTTGTAAGTGATATTACTTAAGATTTTAGTGGATATATGATGTCTCTTTTCCTTGTGTTCATAGAGCATTGTGGTGATTTTAATACGGCGTTTATAGAAAATTGTCATAATTTACGGTGCACGTAAAAAAAAACTCTTTTTTCACAATTTGCCTTTTCAATCTCGCTTAGCGCTTTCAACAGACCATAATTTTTTCTCTTTTTTTTTTCTCCCCCGTTACAAATAAAACCTATAACTCTGTCACACACGTACTCTCACATCAAAACCCTAATTGTGATTGCATTTCCTTTTTCAGCCTATTTTTCATTTTCTACTCGAACATTATTATAAAGTCGACCTTTGCACCTGTCACAACTGTCAAACGATCGCAGTTTTAACGTCTCCTCCATCAAACATGTTTCTTGCCTAGAGATGGTTGGCTTTAAGCCATTCTTTGCACCATAATAGCTTCTATGATTGGTACAAAGTGCCCATTTCCTGTTATAACACTGTTTAGTGTTTTTGTTTTTATAAGGGTTGCACCCCTAATGCGATATCTTACAAATTCCAAAGCATCAAAAGCAAACTCAAAATCATTTTAACAAATTTTTCTAGATGTACATTTTGGTTCATGCATTGCTTATTAATTGTGATGAATGTTTCTAGTGACGAATCTTGTTATATGGATATCTAAAATCAACACCATGTATCCAACACTGTATTACAATACCTTCAAATAAGCTTATAAGTTTTTATTTCATAAGAAAAGTAGAGAAAATTTAATATTCAAAAATTCAAAAATGTATTAATATATGATGTAAGTGTCTATTTTGGTGTTCAAATAATTGTTTTCTTTTTTTATTTGTATTGAATGAGCATTGAAGAAAAATTCTTAGGAGAAGGTAATTGTGATCTCGTGTTCTCACACATGTAGATTTTGTGAGAAGCATTCAACCAAAGAAGGTGATCCAAAAGAGAAACACTTGGTAAAATATGTAGATTGATAATAGATTAATGCAACTAACTTTTTTAATCTAAAACATGTTTGTTTATCGAGTAAATTTTGTAATTTAATCCAAGTTAAGTAATTCAAATCCAAATGAAAGTTAATTAGGGTTTGTTAGTTAATTAGTCTAGAAGTCATATACATATATATATATATATATATATATATATATATATATATATATATATATATATATATATATATATATATTGTAATTCGGTTTCTACAATTTAATAATAATAGCAATTCTTATTTCCTTATTCTTTCTCTCTTTCTATCCTCATTAAAAATGCCACACACTAACAAATTGATATCTAGAGCTTTGGTTAGGTTCTTGATCATGTTTTCAAGAGTCACACGTCGATGATTGTGTTTTCGAGATCGTGGGTTGTTAATCTATCGCGTCAAATATGAATGGTACCAATGGCATTTTGAATTCTCTTCCAATCCTTGACGGCAAAAATTGGAACCGATGGAGATAGAATATAAAGTATTTGTTTGGTTTTCATGAAACCCTTCAAGTGGTCAATAATGGCGTCCCTTAGCTTTCTGACAATGCAAACGAGGCTCAGAGAGTCCGTCACAAGGAAGTGAAGAAAAAAGATTGCAAGGCTGCATATTGTACTCAGTCGCTGGTAGATGCGGAGAATTTTGATGGGATTTCTCGTGTTGAATTGGTGAAGGGAGCATTTGATATTCTTGTCAAGTACTATGAAGGATGTGAGAAAGTCAAAGTTATTAAACTGCATACCATGGGACGACAGTGTGTGGATTACTGCAGATGGGAGAACACGAAAAGATTGTCGGCTATGTGTCGAAGGTGCAGAATTGTGTCCATCTCATAAAAGATTATGGTGAAAACCTAACTTACAAGATGATAGTTAAGAAGGTAATGTGTATGTTGACCTCTCACTTTTATCACGTTATTGTATCTATTCAAGAATCCAACAGTCTTGAAACCCTAAATCTGGAAGATTTGGTTGGTTCGTTGGAGGCGTATGAGACTAGGATGAAAGGAAAGGGATTAATGATTAGATAAAAGCATTGCAAGCTCAGGCATGGAAGAAGCATGGTGGTTTCAACAAGTTTAAAGGCAAAGGAGATAATACTCAGAGTAAGAAGTCTTGGCCGAACCCTCACAAGCACAAGGTCGGTAATTGAGCTTATGAATCCTCGAATAGAGGAGAAGGAAACACCTATCAAAAAGATTAAAAAAGAGAAAAAAGGTGTGCAGTTCTATAATAGTGAAATTGGGGTTACTTGGTTATGAATTGTTACTATAGGAAAGACAGGGGATTGACAATAGGCAAGGAAGAAGGGCCAAACCTTGCACACTAAGATGCAGATGATTATGAAAATATGGTGGTTATAACTGCACTTTGTAGATAACCATGTTGAATCTAAGATCTGGTTCCTCGACTTTGCTTACTCGAATCACATGCCTATCCAAAATGTGTGGTTGGCAGATTTCGACGATTCAAAGAAGAGCAAGGTAAAACTTGCAGGTAATAGCTTGTTGCAAGAAAAATATACTGCCATCATTGTTATTCAAAGGAGCAATGGAGAAAAAATATATGATGAAAGATATACTCTATGTACTTGGAATAAATTGTAATCTACTAAGTGTTGGACAACTGGTCGAAAAAGGTTTCTAAGTGGTTATGAAATATGGAGCATTGGAACTGTTCGACATACAAAATAGTATGGTCTTGTAATATCCTTTCTCTAAGAATATGAAATTTATGAGCATGATCATTTCGACTGAGGTACAATGTCTGAAAATAGTTGTCGACCACAAGAATAGTTGGTTGTGGCATTTGAGGTTTGGCTATCTGAACTTTAGGTTGCTCAATCAATTGATCACTCAAGATATGGTAACAAGTATACCAAGTCTTGCGATGCCCGTCAAACTCTATGAAGGTTGCTTAGTAGGGAAGAAATCGAGAATGTCTTTTGTTTCGTCTATGCCAATAAGATCCTCCTAAATATTCAAATTTTATATTTAGATGTATGTACCCCTTTCGAGGAGCGTACCATTGATTGAAACAGGTACTTTGTTTTATTTATCGACGAGTATAGTCAAAAGCTTAGGATCTATGTGATCAAGCGAAATGATGGGGTATTAGAATTCTTTAAGAGATTCAAGATGCTTGTAGAAAACTAGAGTAAGAAGGAGATTAAAGTCCTACGTATAGATAGAGGTGGCGAATACTCATCCTAAATGTTTGAAGATTTCTGTGCAGAACATGACACTGATCATGAGGTAAGTGTTCCTTACACGCCTCAACATAATGAAATTTCATAAAGAAGAAACATGATCATTTTGGATATGGCGAGATGCATGTTGAAGCAGAAGAATTTGCCGAAATCCTTATGGGGTGAAACAGTCACGACTGTTGTTTATACTCTAAATAGTTGTCCTACCCATAAGTTTAAGAACATGGTTTCTGAAGAAATGTGGAGTGGCAAAGAACCATCATGTGTTTGGATCCATTTGTTACGAGCATGTTCCTAATGCAAGAAGAAGGAAACTTGATGATAAGAAAGAACCTATTATTCTGGTAGGATATCACAAAACTGGAGCATAAAGGTTGTTCAATCCTATTAATGAGAAGATCGTGGTGAGTCGAAATATTGTAATTGATGAAAATTTTGCTTGCGATTGGAATTATGGTGATGCAGTTAACAAGTCGTTTATGAGTTATGTCTTCGACAAAGAAGTTAACGAAGTTGAAGTTGAAGCAATTGTTAATATTCCAATCGAAGTTGAAGCAGTTGTTAACATTCCCAACACGGTCGACGTCTGAGAGGGTGTGGCTAATACAAGCCAAAGATCTCAAAGATTTAGAGTTTGTCCAGCAAGACTTTAAGACTATAAAGTGACTGGTGATGATGAAGTCACACCAGATGGACAATTAATTCATTTTTCTTTACTCGTAGGTGTTGAACCAATTAACTATAGCGAGGCTTTAAAGAATAAATAATGAAAGTCAGAAATGACTAACAATTCAATAATAACAATCATTATTTCTTTATTCTCTCTTTCTCTCATCACAAAAAATGTCTCACGCATTAAGTTAAACTCTTTTTTAATAGATTTATAGAGTTTGACCGATAATGAGCATGATGGAACTCACAAAGTTTGATAATAGTTTAGAGCTAGATGATCTATCATTTTCTTTTCCATAAATATGTCCGAAGATTATTATAAAGAATATGTGACTTAAAAATAATATGTATATAAACCTTTGCAACATTTCTTGTCATTTCCTAAGAGTATGGTACCTTTTTTTTTATTGAATTATATATTTAGTAGTTTAATGATGTTTTCTATATGACTAATCTTTGCCAAGTCAATGGTGTTGGTTGAAAAAAACAAATTTGAGTAGTTTTTTAATTAATTTTCTATATGATTATAATCTAGATGCTGCCAATTTTCAATAGATTTTTTCTAAGGTGGTCTATGATAACCAGTGCGGCATTAATATTTACAGCAATTTGTGTTAATTATGTATGTTCAAACCACCGTAATATGACACTTTAAACCGATACATTTCTCTTAATTTTTTATAGTTAAATGGTTCTATTAATGAAAACTATCAAATAACCTTTAAAAAAACTTTATAAATCAAACAACTTGTAATTATTGAGAATTGCTTGTGACTAACTCTTGTCTTTTATGGACTCTTCAACAATAGTATCCAAGTTATAGTTTGGCTTGTAGAATATCGAATGATATTTTAAGATATGTGTGATTATTAGAGTTTGACCCAGTGTTTTAAAAACCGGACCGGACCGGTCTGGTAACCGGTCTAGTTCAATAGTCAGATCGGGTATGTCATCAAACCAGTGGGAACTGGTGAAAACCGGAAAAACAGGGAAAACCAAAAAACCGGCGGTTTAATTGCATTTTTTTTTAAATTTTTTTTTTAACATTTCTTTTAAAAAAATTTTTTTACTTTTTTTTAATATATTTAATTGTGTATTACTTAAATAGCATTCTCACATAGTTTTTTTCGTTAGTGACAAATTAAAAACTTTATTGTCTATTTGTTATCTTTGCTAATAAATTTTGTTAAATAGCATAAACATATTGAATTTTATTTGATTTTCTTTTTAGGAGGATCCTATTTTGAATTAAATTTGGTACACATTGGAGTTATTTTGTTATAAACTATTCAATTCGATTATGTTGTAATTAGACTTTGTTTGTAATTAGACTTTGTAATTTTTTACTATTTTGTTATGTGTGATACCTTTGTTTAAAATTTGAATTTAAGTTATGAAATTGTGAATTTATGATATGCTATTTTTAAAAAATTTGAAAGCTAGTTATATTTTTTTAGAGACTGAATTATCCGGTTCGACCGGTTTTATACCTATATAATGAAAGGTCTATTTAACCGAGTTATCCGGTTTAATCCGGTTTGGTCGTGCGGTTCGACCAGTGACCCAGTGGTTCGACCGATAAACCAGTGACCCAGTACCCTCACCGATTCGATGACCGGTCCGGTTTTTAAAACACTGGTTTGACCTAATTCATTTTTATAAAATCGGTTGGTAAAATGAAGAATATTATTTTATATAAGCTCTTTCAATATTATATCTTTAACCAATATAAAATTTTAAGATATTCTTAATAGTGACTCATAAGAATATTGTTAGGTTGAAGTGTATTTTTAAATGATAAAATATTAAATTTAGAAAAATTTGTGTACTTTTAATTTTGATTTTGAGTGAAAATATAATGTTTGGCGAGTTGACATTATTGTTAAAGCCTTGTCTAACTCTCAAATATTTCTACCCAGGTTTACTTTGCTATATAGTAATAAAAAATTAAAAAAATATATTTATATAATTTTATCACCATTATCTTATAGTAACGCGAATATGTATTTTAAGTAAAATCATGCCGTCTCAAATTTTTGAAAGTATAATTTGGTTATAGCAAAATAAATAAAGGTTTTATTTAGTGACAATTTAATATAATAAATATTTTATGAAGTCTATTTAGCTATATTTGAACCTTGATAAATTTGAGATTATGTGCTGTAATCCGTCTTGCACATCCTCGAAGATGTCTCTAACCTTAAACGCACGTATTAAAAAACTTATCTAAAAAAATTAATAAAAATAGTAATTATATATTTTTAATAAATTTAGTATATAACTTCTAAAATAAAATTTCCTTATTTAACTACATGCTAACATTACTCATAATTTAACAATAATTATCATGTTTTGTGCAAGAATACATACATTAATTTAACTTATTTATGAAATAATAAATATATTTGTAATTATTAATCATATAAAATAACTTAAATAAACTAAATTAATCATTTTTGTTTGACTGAAATTTTGGTCTCATGCTTTCTTCCATTGTTTGAATAAAATATGACAAATAAAAAATCCATTATATTTTCTCTCTTTTCATTCTTCCATTATAGGAGTGGTTTTTGGCCACTTTTAGCTAGATATCACCCCTCAACACCGTTTTTCTTTCTCTTTTTATTTAAAGAAGTGGTTATCTATATAGACTTGCTTCATCTCTTGTGTGTTTTTAAGTTTTCATCGTCTTGTGCGGTGTTTGTTGGTTTTCCCGTCTTAGCACGGTGTTTGTGGATTTTTCCGTCTTAGTATCGTGTTTGTTGGTTCAGATTGACACATTTATTTCAAATCATTACATATCTGAGGAAGACTTGAGCGTCAATGTTCCAGATCCAGATGTATGAATATTCTAGTGACTTTTATTTTGTCATATTTGTATGCACTTTCATGTTGTCGTTGTATGCTATTAGCATAGGTGCTGCAAGATTGTTTGCAGATTTACCTTTTATCAATCTGAAATTTGTAATGATTGATGTATTTTTCAATTTTAATGAATGATCTTTTTAGTCAAAAAATCCATTATTTGATTGACATTAATATAAAGATATATTAATGTTATTTAATATTTTTATTTAATATTTTAAGTTTCTATTATTTAAGGGGTCATGCTAACTAGTGCCCCGGGACACAGGTTAAGCATTCCAAATTAAGAAAATATTCTAGATTCAATGCATTGAATATACCTAATCTTCTTTAAAAAAGTTAATTATCTATATTTTCAATGCATTTAATGCATATATTTTTGGTAAAAACATATCTTTTTACTTTATTAAACAATGCTCAACTTACCTTTTTAATCTCTTAACCTTAGCATTACCCTTATTTAAAACATTACCCATAGATTTTATTCATTGTATCGATGCAAGTGAATTTGAATTTTCTACATATTATACAACTGTGGGTATCTCTCTCAAAGTCTAACCCCACCGGTAAAATTTCTTAATTTTTATATCACTAAACTTATAAGTGAAATAATGTAATGCATAGTGAGAAAAATAAAGAAATATAGTAAAAATAGATTTAAATTTTAATTATTTTTTCTTACACTTTTAGTCTTTATATTAATGTTAATGGATTTTTTTACTTTTTAAACCCAAAATTTCCATTTGTGGTGGTTTATTTTCACCAATCTCTTCATAAATAATTTTTTCAATTTCAAAAACAATCTCATTCATCATATTGTGGTTGAGAAATTTATCATATTACGGTCAAGAAGAGGATTAATTCACAATCTCGTGTAAGTTTCTCTTTAAATATTGATCTTTATGATACAGAATTTTATGTGTGTTGATAGTGTGATCATAGTGTTTATTATCGTCTTTTATTGTTTTGATATAAAATATATTCTTCATATTGAAGATCTTTATATGATTATAAGATCTTTGTATGATTTGACTTATAAATCGTCTAATTGTATCAATCAATGTTTCTTACATGTTTATGTTATAATGATAAAGTACTAATTCATCATCATTTATTAAGATAATTATGTTCTTTGTTGTTTAAACACGATGATTTAGATCACTGACGTGTAATTTTTATAATTTGTTTTTGTATATTTTAATGTATAAATCAATAATTTTTTACATATATCTATGTGAAAACTAAATTGAGTTTTATAGGAATTAGATCCATGGGTGACTACTTTGAAAGGAGAATGGATTATGACATTGACCTAAACATTCCATTGGTTTCTCAAAATAGCACTCAAGTAAGTATTCCTATGAATGTCACATACATATTAATAATACATGTAGCAAGTTAAAATAGGGTGTTTTATATCATCTAAAACTTAAATAAAAGTTGGTATGTCACTATCCTAGTAAACAAGCTCTACTTATTAGATTTTTATATTTGAATTGATTCATTGATATAGAATTGGCCTCTAAACTAAATTGTGTGACTCTTGTTGAGAAAAAGAACTTTAAGAAACAAAACGTGGATTTATTAGAAAAGTTGAAGATGTGAGTATTTGTAAGTGTAAAAACTCACACATCTATTATTTTAAGGTTTTAAGAGAGTATGTGGCGTGTCTCTCATAAAGGTGTGTTGCTCATAAAAAATACTCTAATAAAAATGTTCCCTAGTATTAACCTCTCGAATAGATATCTCTAACAGTGGTAGCATGAGTTTGGTTTGAGTGAAGGGATCGGATGACTTGTATCGAAAGTATTCCCACATGGTTGTAGGTAAAAGTATCTCGTTGAAGAGTGTCAACGGCAGTGAAAGTGTATGTGATGAAAGAGTTTCTGTTTGAGAGAGAGAGCATTATAGATAGACTCAAATTGCAAATCATGAACCTGGTTCGAGTGAAGGGATCGGCTCACTTATATCAAAAGTATCATCACATGGTTAAGGGCACAAGTGTTCCGTTGAATAGTGCCAACGGCGGTATAAGTGTATGAAATGAAAGAGCTTCCGCTTGAGGAGGACATTATGCATGGACTCACACTTAAGGAGGATGTTAAGAAAAAGCAAGTGTGAGCAATGGCGGAGCCAGGAATTTTGGGCAGCCTGAGCAAAAACTTTACACCACTGATTATTCATCAGTTTTAATTTTCACACCCTATATTTACTAACTTTGCCCCTAATTTTGCCCCTGATTTTGTCTAAAAAATTACTATTAAATTGGAGGAGTACACAGAAAATAGGGGTTGAGCCCGGGCGCCTGCCCGGGGTAGTTGGGCCTTGGCTCCGCCCTTGAGTGTGAGTTAAGAACTTTGAGAAATAAGGTGTGGAGAAGTCTCACATTGATTAGAAAAATGGATACTTGAGTATTTATAAATGGGATAATCCACACATCTATCTCATTGAGATTTTGGATGAATATGTGGTGTGTCTTTCACAAAGTGTTACTCGTAAAATAAAAACTCCAATAAAAATTTTCCCTCGTATTGACCCCCGAATTGATAGCTCCACAACTCTTATATAAATTCGTTTTAGATCTCATCTTTATTTAATTTGATATTTAATTTTTATTTTTAAAATTCATATTACTTGTTAGATTATGTGGTATAACTAGTGGGTGGTCCATTGGGTAAAATCTGATACCATTAATTTTTATATTGAGTCTAACTCATTTTTAAAAATCCGTGTAAACAACATATAATTTTTAATAAATAATTTATTTAGAGTGTTATAGTTTCACATTATAAAAGATATCATCTAAAAATATATTTATAATTAAGAAAAAAAATTATCTTACATGTTGGTGTTGTAAGATTTGAATTAGGTTTCCAAATTATAATTTAGTATCATAACTTATCCCATATCCGTTTGACCATAGCTCGTTATGTTTATGTTATTAGGCCATTCTTTATTTATATCTACACATCAAGCTCAATAGTATTGGTCATCAGATAGTGTGTTCATATCGAATGAGAGATGGTTTGAAAATATTTTTTATAAGTAGGAGTAATTCTCACTTTACAAACCAATTTCGTCAAATTTAAATTAGACAATGCAAATTCTAAGCTGGTATCATAACTTATCCAAGATCTGTTGCACCACTTAGTTTTTCTTAATTTTGACATTTATGAACAGAACTTGATGAACATAAGAGCTGCATACAAAGAAGTCCATCAAACTACTGCTACTACAAATGTTTCAACTTTGGTCACAAAACAAGGCTCTATTGCTAGATCAGTTTCTCACAATATTCATGTTGAACCAATGTTTTTCATTGATTCTCTCCTTGTCATTGCCAACCACGGAGTCCCGAGAGACCCTGGACGTCGCCGCTACCGCCGTCATGGACAACCTCGTAAAGCTTGTCCAACTGATCCATTAAGATTTTGCACAAATCTTCATTGTATGACAAGAAAAACTCCCATGTGGCGCTCTGGACCTATTGGACCAAGGGTATATATATTTTGTCACAAATTTATTTTTATTTTTAATTTTTTAATAAACAATTTGAACCTAATGGATTTCGAACCTGAGACATGAGACATTGAGAGAAACACACTCTCATGACATGCATACATCATATAAACTTAAATTATCATCATATTGACATGCATATATCATATAAACTTAAATTAGTATCTTGATTTTGTTGAAGTTCTAATTTACAATTTTATGTGCAGACTTTGTGCAATGCTTGTGGAATTTACTATAACAAACATATGATACATGGAAATATTCCTGCAATTATAATCCATGAAGATGGTTCTTCATCTGTTTTTGTTCCACCAACAAAATATTTGAAAAGATATTCTTCAACTTCTTAATTAGGATGAGATGTGGAGCTATCAACTCTTTCATTGTTTCTCTTGTTTCCATGTTTTTGAATATGTGAGAGAATGGTTTATTCTCGTCACATTATTTTATAGCAGATGGTTGTTTTTTTGGGGTATAATGATAATTATGATATTGTTGTTTTTGTTGTTGGACAAGTTTATATGATTGGTGATCCATTGGGACTAATAAATTGTTATAGAAAAACATCTAAATAATGTCAAAATAGTTGTTAGTGTATTATTGGTTTTATTTTTGGAGTGGTTGATTTGATTCTAAAGATATAGAGATGATTTAGATATGTTTGAATATTTTTTAATGTAATTTTTTAACGAATTCAAATATTAAAATAGAGTTTGGAGTTTTTATTTTAATTTGATCAAATTTTTGAAAAAAGTAATTAGCCATAATTTGACATGTCTATTGTCCATTGGTAAAATGTGCATTGTAGTTTGACTTAAAATTGACCAAAATTTTGTTTAGAACTAGCATAGAGTATGTTTGAATGAACTTATTTGAATTTATCTAGTTTCATAAATTTTGTGATATTATTTAAAAGATTTAACAGCTTATGTCATTTCTTTAAAGGTTGAGTTCTTCAAAAGTTTTAAAGATTTGCATTTTTTTGAAATTTTCTGGAGCTAGGGTATGGACTCTCATAAGGATTTGATTGGCAAAATGTTGAAAGTATCTTATTTCTTGTTGTTTGGTCGTGAAATCATCAATAAGAGGGTTGAAGGTGAAGCTTAGTCTTTTTGGATTCATGATGATTTTGCAGGAATAATCTCACAAACAATAAAAAAAGGAGAGAAACAAATGTGCAGTGTACCTATTTATAGGGAGTGTGTCCTTTGAGATTTTGAGCGTGTATTCTAGGAAAGCATTAAGTGGAGATTTTGCTAATTAAAAATCAAATCAAAATTCTTCCTTTTGGTTCTCCTAATTGATTAGCTAAGTGCTCTAATCGATTAGATTTGTGATTTCTTCTTTGGTGATATCTTCATAAATGCTGAGATTTGATTTGCTTGAAGCGCAATGCAAGCTTGGATTTGATCAGTAAAAAACGTATTTCAGGCTTTTCTAATTGGATGGCATAACGTGCTAATCAATTAGGTTTTCGTAGCTCGACTTTCTTTATGCATTGTTGGGCTTTATGTTGTCTTTCTACTTTTCAGCACCCCCAATTGTTACTTTTCAGCACCCCCAACTATTACTTTTCAGCGTTCCTTTGCTAGAAAACACTAAAAGAACTCATATTTAATAAAGAATTAAATTTGATCAGTAAAAATTTAAAATAATTTTAAGGGTTTAATTAGATTCGCAATTATTTTCAACCTCAAAATAATTTTTACCTCCTTGTTAAGAAATATTAACAATTGTTTCCCAAAAGGGAAGAACACCTTATGGTATATCTTTCTCTATGCATCGTTGGATGCGAGAGTTGGTAAATCCACAAAATGGATAATTCTGTTACAAACTAATTCATCCAACTGATCATTTTAGATCATCAATTTGAGATATTCTCTAATAGTTTGTTTTGATCACAACAGTTGACATTTGCTATCATCGTTCATCTTTGAGATCAAAGACTTTCATAAATCGTATATACTTCTAGAGTATATTGACGCTTTGTAGAGCTTTCTTAAATAATCATTAAAGCGTCAAGATTCAAAGCGTACCTGTAAAACACTTAGGGTTTCACCTTTGATACCCATACCATCTTCTTCGTCCCAGGTGCATTAGTTGCAGAGGATCTAAGTTGATTACCTTTGTATCTTTTCAATTTAAGGCAAAAGGATTTTAAGTGTCCAATTTTCTTACAGTGAATGCATATCTATAGTAGAAAATTCTCTTCTCTAAGATCTTCATTTTTCTTAGATCCTTCCAAACTTGAAAACTTCGTTGTGTGCCTTTGAGTGTATTTTATCTTATTCGAAACATGTGAAGTTTTGGTTTTATGCTGAAGTCTTCATTTTCTGTACAAACTTTCTTCCTTGTCCAAATCTCATGGTTTTGTCTTTCTTGAGAAATTTTCCAAATTTCTTAACTAGTATGGTAATATTTACATCAGCCTTCGAATCATCATTTAGAACAGATGTTTTTTAATCTACCTTCAAGTAAATGTTCTTATGCTTTTGTTCTTGTTTTTCATACTTCTCTAAACGTATAAGTTCAAGAGTTTGTCAAATAGAGAAACTCATGACAATTTAGAGAGACTATTCTTTTTGGATATTATTGTCACTATTAGTTGTCATCATCTAGTTAATGATATATGCATTTTCAATTTGAGTTCATCATTTGTAAACACTTTTCCCAAAGCAGTCAAGTGATTAGTCAAATGAGTGAATCATTTTTTAAGATCAAGTATCTAAGTACGAATCTACCCGGATTAGACCTTCATGCATAATATCCATAAGCCATATCTACCAAGATTAATTAGCAAGCTACCTAAACATACTCTGATGTCAATTGTAACTACGAGATGCAATCTAAGAGGGGGTGAATTAGTGTTGCTAAATTTTTCTCGTTTATGCGTAACAATCTTAATTTTTCTTAAGAAATGTAAGAAATGAATCTTTTGGCTCTTGGGACGATAAAAGTGGGAAAAAAATTAAAGTGTTGAAAAATAAAGGACATAAAACAATTATACCAGTTCCTTTTATCAACTCATAGTAAATTTAGTCCCTTCACATCTTGAAGGATTTTCCACCGTGATTAGATTCTTGTTATAATTCTTACACCAAGACCGAGTTACAACCTTCTTATTAATAACACAAGAAAGCACAACACTTTCTTTTACAAATATTTGTCACCACACATTTTGGTGATCAAGACACAACAGACTTAAGTAATTTGAATATAACTTATTCTTGAATGAATTTCAATATGAAAATTGATCTTCCCTTTCAATATTACAATTCAATAATATATAAACCTTACATTCTCAGAATTTTGAATGAAACTTTGCCATGATATGAAAGTTATGCAGAAAAGTTTTAAAGATTTTTGATGAATGAACATATAGAAATGATTTTGAATTGTATGAATTATGTGTGAAAGAAATTAATGTAAATTTTGATATATCTTGCATTAAATACACCCTAAGAAACCTCTAATACTATATGTATATGTTTGTAGCATTTCCATGTTGCTTTGCAAAGGATTTGAATGAGGATGGTTTATGAAAAGTGGTGATTTTATTGTGTAACTGGTTAGTAACATGGTGTAAAAAACAACTTTATAATGGCAAGTTCATATGTGAAATAGTCATCTTCAATCATGTGGTCTATTTCCATATCTAGTTTAATAATGCCACGTGTTAGTAGTTCATTGTTAGTTTCATGGAATAAATTCTTAGCATCATTTTAAATGCCACTAGGTGTGGCACCATCAACATTAAGTAAATTCTCAATATGACCTTCATCTACAACAGTTGTGAAACCATCATCAAACCCTTTTTCAACCTCAGTCATCCTCTCTTCCTAATTGAATCATCATGTTTATCCTCTTCCTAATTGTAATTTCAAATTTTTTGGTTTCAAATGTTTGCCATTTTGATTTTTGATTTTTTTTTTCTAAAATATGAGAAAACCTATATAATTCTTGTTAGCATTCAAAAAATTTCAGAGTCATCGTCTATGTCAACAAAAAAGATGACAAATGATTTGTCAAGTCAGCTTCCATTAACGGAAATATAATAAAATATTCATTAAAAAATGTAACTCGAAATTTACATAACTATATAACTATATAACGAATAACGAGTGTACTTGATTATATTATCCTTAAAATGTAACCCAAGAAAATATTATCCTTAAAATATAGATATGCATGCCAATAGAAAATAAGACAAAATGATGGGTTTGTTATTAACAACCTAACAAAAAAATTCTAGTTACAAGTTCATTCGTTTAACAAAAGTAGTGTTTACTAAATATAGTATATAGTTGACATAATTATGAAAAAAAACACAAATGAATCAAACCTGATCAAACGTTTCTTCACCTTAATTTGATTATCATCAACCTCTTTTTTGTCTCTCTCTCTCTCTAGATATTGTTCCATTCCTTCATCTTTCATATTACATTCTCATAATCCTTATCTTCTTCTCTTGATATTGGCACCCCCTCTTTCTCCCATGCAATGGGAGACCATCCACGCTCCCCACCATTGGATATACATAACTTCTTTAAAATTCCAAAAACTAAATCTTTGAAAGATGTTAGCAAGGTTTGCAAAACGTTTGTATCCAAAAAGCATAATGAGAAGAAACAAATTGAGGTAATAATCTTAATTAATATCTATATTTTACACATACATTAACATGCATGTTCATATTCTTCATTTTGGAAGAAAACACATATAATTAATTAACCTACATGGGAAAAAAAAAACTACCTAGTTTTGATGTAACAAGTTTTATCATTTATCTATAGAAAAACAATTCATAAACATGCACTCTTATCGAATATCCGCCATGGCGGGTATTCTTTGATTTTTTTTAGTTTGGCGTAATTGTAAATATTAATCAATATTGTTAGTTTTTTCTCTATAATTCATGATGTTGGTATTACAAAGCGCGTATGGTATAGCGGAATTTTGCTTATATTTTGGTGCATGCAGGGACCAACAACATCATCATCGGCTTTATTTTTCGATAACAATGAAAAAAGAAGAGTGGATGAAGATATTTGGAGTCCACAAATGGTGGCAAGAAGTGAAAGTAGAAGATCACAAACTCCAAATCCAAGAACAAGGCCTCTATCAAGACATGGAAGCAGAAGGTGCACAACACCAATGTCATTAGCGCGAAGCGACAGTCGAAAAAGTGCAACAGAAATCGCTACATCATCTCTCAAAAGGATCATGAGCAGAAGGAATAGCAAATTGGATATTTCTGAACCCGAGTTATTGCCTAACTCTGCAACTTCTCCAACCGAAGATTATGCGTCACGAAGTTCCAAACAAAAAGATCGTATCCATTCAGTTTCTCTCGCGAATAATCTTGGTCGTAGATCTACAACACCTATCATATTTTCACAGACAACAACGAGAAGAAAACCACCGGAAATCGAGAAAAAACTCCAGTTTTCGCTCGAGGAATTGTGCTTTGGATGCGTCAAAAAGATTAAAGTTACTAGAGATGTTATCAAACATCCTCCCGGGTACGTTTTCTTTAACATATATTTGAACACCTTAAAATATACGTTTTCTTTAACATATATTTGAACACATGAAAATCATGTATATTTGAACATAATTTGAATGGTTAACCGGCGTCTTAAGTTTTTGAAGACCATATAACCATGATTTAATATTGACAAATATTTTATAAGGCCTACTTAACTACGGTTTAATCATTAAAGTAAAAACTGTATGGCCCTTTTTGCATGTCCTCAAAACAAAAACGACTCTGATAACTGATATAGATGGAATCTACTTAGAAGGACATTACTAACTAAATTTTGTAACAGGGTGATTGTCCAAGAGGAAGAAATATTGAAAATAGAAGTGAAGCCAGGATGGAGAAAAGGAACAAAGATTACATTTGAGGGAGTTGGTGATGAGAAACCTGGTTACTTACCTGCTGATATAGTGTTTTTGATTGATGAAAAGAAACATCCTTTGTATAGAAGAGATGGAAATGATTTGGAAATTGGTGTTAAGATTCCTCTAGTAGATGCACTCTCTGGATGCTCCATACCAATTCCTTTGTTAGGAGGAGAACACATGAATATATCATTTGAGAATGTTGTCATATACCCTGGTTTTGAGCAGGTTATTAAAGGTCAAGGAATGCCGAATCCGAAAAATAATAGCACAAGAGGTGACTTACATGTCAAGTTTCTTGTTAACTTTCCTACAGATTTGAGTGATGAACAAAGGAGTGAAGCTGTTAGTATTCTACAAGATTGTTGCTGATAATGAACATAGTCTGTAAATTGTATGTAATGTAATGTGCTACAAATTAACATGACAGAGAACATGAAATATTGTAATTATCAGTTCGGAAAGGCTTCTGGTAATCATGCATGGTCTGATAATTTCTTGCAAACTTGTACTTCTATCCAACAACGGCGTTAATGGGCTGCAAACTCGCTGAAGCCAACAATAGCGCGAACATTTCACGGCCAAAGAATGAGGAAGTTGGATTTAGTTTTCATATAAACTCGCTGATATTGTCTGAAAAAGTGGGGATTAGAGAATGTGACTCAACATTATTAGCACTAATCACTAGTTACTGATTCATTTATAGGACATAGATTTTGATTGTTCCATCTAGCCTGTAACTATAAGAGAGACAAAACTTACATGAATAATGAATTTCAGCATGTATAAAGCAAAAACTAAAGAATATACATGATTTCGGTTTTATTTTCATTCGGAACAACGAGAAAGTAGTCGCGCCACCTATAGATTATCAAGTATAAAACCAAAAACGAATATACATGATTCCTGAATTAAAAGGTTCTCCATTCAATCGAAATTTTTCATCATTGTCTGTCGCTCTGCTGATTCTCACTGTTATCTTGCCTAGGAGCTTCGGTATAAACTTGTCCTTGGTCCCTCGCATCTCTGAACATGGAAAGAAACGAGCTGAGGCCCTCAGATGAAGCACCTCCTAGAATCCATAATAGCATAGAACTAAAATTCATGGATCCGGGGTTGGGGCCTCTTTCAGCTTGCCCGGGAATATGTGCAGGGTTAGTTTCTGGTTGCCCTTGAGGCTCAGTAACTCCTGGTCCATTCTGAGGCATTGATTGATCAAAACCAGGTCTGAACCCGGTCCCAGAAGGCAAATTTGTGGCACTTACTCCCTGGTTCCTTGTGTTCAATCTTGTGATGTGTAGCGTTGATGCAAGAATAGTAGATGAGGTAATGTGGAAATCAGGGTGTTGTTGAAGTTGTGAGCGTCGATTTTGCACAAACCTTTGCAATGCTGGTACCTAAATACCAGTAAACATAGCAGAGGTTGAAATTCAATAGAGTATAATTAAGCAAATCCAGAATGAAATGAACAGACAGAAAGCTTCTAAAAAAGTAATAAATATAATAATTGATTTCTTAAATATAATAAACATGAACTAGAATCTGAAAGTTAAGCTCCTTATTCTAACACCAGGATGAATTAGTTTGCTTGTTGTAGTTTTTTGGCATATACACTTAGCCCACATTTCCCAAAATCCTCATCAAGTCTTGCGACCTCCCTTAAAGACATAAAAAGCCATCATTCTAGCAAAGAAGATTCTTCTGAGAATTTGGGTTGGGTCTAACTCAACCCTACAAAACTAGCTTGTAAGGTGAGGATTGTCCTCACTTATAAACACAACATAGACCATATCTCTAAGCGATGTGAGACTAAATCCACCTCTTCAAACCTAACACAATGAAGGTGTTGGGTCTTAAATCCACCCCTTCAAACCCAACACAATGAAGGTGTTGGGGTCTTAAATCCACCCCCTTCAAACCCAATACAAAGAAGGTGTTGGGGTCTGCAATGAAGGCAAGCCAGATACCACAATTAAGGCGACTAGGAGCGGACCGCAATTAAGGCGGAAATTCCAACAGTTCTCATTAGAAATACATTGTAAGACAATAATTCGCTTTCCTATTCTAACAAATAAAATTATGCTATTTTTGGATTTATAGTTATTCAGATAATAGAGTAGCATTTATGTGGTGTCGTGTAAGGTAGTAATAAGAACAAACAAAGAAAATGGAATAGAAATGAAAGGATGAAACAATTTTTTTTATAGATAATCTTTGGAATATATTACAAGTACAACACAGGTTTTCGAGAGTCTGTCTCTCCGCAATTAAGATTCTTCCTAATTTCCTCTCTAATCATTTCCTAATTTGTTTGCTTCTATTTATATTGCATCTAACACTCGTTCCTAACAGACCCAATTAATCAGAATGGTTGTGAGTCATGACTGTCCCCATTTGTAATTGCTCTAGATTAGATGTTGTTTGGCTCCAAAGGATGCACCCTTTCTCCAACAATTGTATCCTCTCGGGTCACACTTCTTGACCCCAAAGGATGCGTCTCTACACCAAGGGTCATAACTCTCCTGATTCACATCTTTTGACCCTGCAACCCTTGGGTGGATCGTGATTTGTGACTGTTGGGTGGTTTGCACCCCCTGGGTGTTGTGCGCCCTGCAGCTGATGGTCCAAGGTTGTTTCTCCCTTTTCTCGATGTTTGCAGGTGTAAACTCTAGTGATGGGTGATTTACGCTTATCAGGCAGTAACCCATTTCTCAATTCTATTTTGAGCTATATAAATATGGGGGCATTTGGATATACAACTTGATTAAGCACTTACAACTTACAAGCGCTTATCATTTAGAAGCTTATAAGTAAGTTGTTTTTATAATAGGAGAGGGCATAGGGTAAACTGCATAAACTAAAACAAGCTTATGACAAACTTATACAACTTAACAAGCTTACGACTTGAACCCAAAAAAAAAACCTTATGACAAAAAACTAACTAGAGAAGCTTCTAAAAATAAGCTGAAAACAACTTATGGACATATCATAAGCAAGGTAATCAAGATCAGAATCTTGCATAAGATTGGGATGGGAGATTATAAGTTCGGAAGATAAGATTGAGAAAGAGTTGCAAGATCATAAAACATAAGATCGTAACAAAAATTGTAAGATCCTACTAAAACAAGAAAGTAATATTACATATTTGAAGTATTTTTACATGATATTTAGGTTGACAAGTGTATTAGTAGGAAAATGACCCTTCTTCATATTCTTTGTTAGACATTAGAGACATATTTATTTAATTACTTGGTTTTATCATAATCCCATTATTTAAAACAAACCCTACAACCAAGATAATTATTCTCGAAACTCTAAAACTAAGACTTCGTCGCTTCAAAAGGCATGTATTCATCGCCGCCAAACAATAATTGTTGCGCCTCTGCATCTTGTCATCCTTCTCGATTTGTGATGGTAGTGGCCGGTAAACGACCGATCGTGGTCGGAACTGGCCAAGATCAGACTAAATCAATGATTTTACGGTTTTTTCACAATTTGGCTGCAGCACACAGATTTACTTAAGATCAAGATGGTTGGGGGTGAGTGAGATCGCAAAATCGCAAGATTTTTAAGATCTAGATCGAGATCTTGACGACCATTATCATAAGTTCTTTCAAACACGTATGCATGTACTTATTCCATAAGATAAGCCCAGATAAGCTTGTACAAGCTCAACGAAACACCTCTTGTATAGGAGAGAAAACGGTATGAATTTCAAACAAACCGATATGATAAGCTTAACACAACTACCTTAGGGATAATTTAATAGAGGGTAATGATTTCAAACCTTTCTTGATCCATCCACCCTGCAAAAAATAAATAAAAACCCAAGAGGAAACAAAATATTGGGTTTTTATAAGCTAGTTACTATTATTACCTCAAACCGATTCCAAAAATAGAGGATAAGGTGTTGCATAAAAGCTGCAGTTGTAGAGAGTGCCAAATATGAAAACCCTGGAAATTTGAAGTTCAACATTTTCAAATGAGATTAATTTAATTCTACAACTCCTAAAAATCGAAGGAAAAAAAGTATAACATACCATAAGCATAAGAGAAGAAATATATGTGAAAGACCAGAAAATACAGCAGAAAGAAGCGAGGGAAGAACTTCATTGATATTGGTGTTCGGACACTGCAAGTTACAGTAATCAGTCATTAACTGATCATAGAATAACAATGTATGTATGGATGAAAGTGTAACCTGCTAGACTAATCATACACCAGGTAGATACAATTGTGACAATGATCCATTACAGAAATGGCATATAAAGATAGAGATAGATAGAGAGATACCTAATAAGAGTAAAAAGCTCACACAACCAAACAAGAATCAAGACCATAAAAGCAAGAAGCTGATCATCATAAAACTCAAAAAGGAAAAACAGAATACCGATCATAATCTGCAAAAAAATCAATAAGCAATTTATTAGCAAAGCAAATAAAACAGGAAATAGCATAAATCACAGGCAATTCAAATGAGTCATTTTGACAAACAAGTGCTTACAGGAACAAAGACCAGTGATTCAATGACATGTACAAAGATCAACTGAAATGTAGGAAGGTGATGTCGAGCATGGTGTTGAAGCTGCACTGTACAGAGTATAGACTAACAAATGTGAAAAGCTAACACCATATATGCAAAAAAGTACGGAAAAACCATGAATGGGCTGTGCCAGATGACTTTATTCTTATAGTAGCAAACTTTATGCAACTATTTGGTCAACAAAAGACCTCGCGGACAAATCTGCCAATGATAAAGTGCTGCACTCCTGAACAGTCGTGACTATCTAATAACTGCCTATGAATTTATTTAAATTGGATTTGAAAGTTAGTCTAAGTACCTGAATCTATTAGTTTGTTACCGACAGTTTGTTTGTTAGGAAATGTTAGGATGAGTCAGTTAGAGAGGAGTTATATATGTACACAATAAGGGGGATTAATTGATAGAACCAACTGGTAATTATAACTGAAAATGGGGAAGAATCCCCTTTGATTACACAATGGCAGCACTTCGAGGGTCTGCCTACCTCCCAATGCCAAAAGGCCCTATTACTCTCAAATACCAGTTTTATGGAAAAGATATTTCAAGTCAATGCCAAAATTTGAAATGTCAGAGACAAAAGACTATATGTTGGTCAGGGAATCTAAAGCAACACGAGTTTCTCTCTCTAGATAGATATTGGGTATTTGACGTCAATAGCAAGAGGAAGACAATGCATCCCCTGCCTGAACTGCTGGACCTGGATCCATGACAATGAATGTTGTCTAGGGAGCACAAATTGTAGTCAAACCATATAAAAAGCATCTGCTAAGTTACGGCCATAGTTCAAGGAACTTGAGAGCCTACAGGCATTTTGCACAACCCTTCATCACAAGGACAGAGTGAAAATAAATTGGGTTTGGGGTACCTAACTTATTAGTTTGCTCGGTATTATTAGGAATAGTTAATTAATGGAGAGGTGGGTTATGATGTATATAAAATTATAAATAACAAAAGTGTTTGAGAGGGGAAGTATCTTCTCATTTGAGATCGAATTGAAGCCTTTGACTGAGGAGGTGCAGATATTTGAAATACATTTTTGCAATTGGGGAGTTAATCCCTATTTCGTAAATAAGATACCATAATAGCAAGTGATTAATATATGGAACAATGGACTGAATAACATTACAGATTCAGTGCAAGCAAAACTCCCTAAATCAGTTTAAATATACTGAAACATCTGTACACAGAGCAAGTAATGCCTACCTGTAAACTTCAGCATGCGAGTCTGTGTTTCTCTCAATGTAAATGACACGGACATTGTGGTAGTAAAGAAAACAAATAAGGACATCATAAGCACACCACACTTCGTTACAAGGTAGTCTGCACATGCAAAATATCACATAAGTTACACGGAAGCAATAGAAGTTCTACAATAAGGACTATTTTGTTTTTTATAATGTTTTAGGGACTATTTTGTTTTTTATAATAAACTAGGGACTAAATTGAAGTATTTCAATAGTTTAGGGGCGAACTTGGTGAGAAAGTGATAGTTTAGGGACTAAATTGTCTGATTGTTTGCAATATTATTCTGTATTTCAAAGGGGATTTCCCTATTTTATTTTATATATCAGTTGGATTTTATAAGAATATAAGAGTGATCATTTTAAAGGTGTACTCAAAAAGGTTTAGCCATGTAATATATAGAAGTATGAGGGGAGACTATGCATTCATTCTCTAGTTTTCTGTTAACCATTTGGTTGTAGTTGCTTCTGCAATTGAGAAGGAGAATTCCCCTTGATCAATAATACTCATACTTCTTCCTTTTCTCTCAATTTTTTTCTCTATTTATTATCGTTGATATAGTTTCTTTAGTTTCCAATTTTTCCTTTCTTGAAAAATTCTCTCTTGTATACAAATATGTGAAAGCCATTCACTCTAAATTATTCAAGTAACCAAGAAAATGATTAACAGAAGTAGATTTTGAGAACAATCTATTCAAATGAGGGCTGCCACACAAAGCAGATAGAAAGATGAATTAACAAACCTCCAAACTTATCTGGGACTTCAGGAATTTCTAGTGCAAAGCTAAGGTTAAAGAATTCCTTTGATTGATAATTATAAAGATAACCTGCCATGACCTCGCAAAAGAATTTGAGCCATAATTAAATCCTGGATATTCAAATATGTGAACCATAAATTTTAAAAGTAGCTTTTGATGGAACAATTATATACACTAGTTTATTTAGACTTCTAGAGAGCAGGAAGTCACCTTGACCTGGAGAACTTAATAAACTGTTGATTAAAATTGTATCATATCCTACAAATCTGTTTATGAGTAGTTGTTGCCACCTAAAAAATGAAAACATATTCCATTGAAAAATATTTAAATATTACTGCATAACATCAATGAAATGCAAAGAACAACTTCTCTATCAGCGAAACAATTTACACACATCAGTAATAAAACTACATAAAAGTAGCTCTCTATGGAGATAACAGGTCTTTTGGAACCAAAAACAGATAATCATACGATAGTCCTTACCTGTTTCCAAAGCAGGAGTGCCAGGCTGATATGCTTACATTCACAGTACGTATATTATGTTGAGCCTTGGCACTTTCAGGTAACAAGAAATACCCCTGCAGAATAATATTCCATGATCAACAATAGAAAAGAGAAGTCTTCAATAAGTCATAGAATCGGCATAAAGGAAGCTTTAACAAACAGACATAATCTAATACAAATATTAAGTATAGTAAGATGGTCCACCATAATCAATTTATAGATTGAATACATAAACAAGATTGATATACCTTTTCCATGGTGTATAAATATGTGGGTTCAGACAACTTGGTTTTCTTTTTAAGCCATTGCACTGAAATTGAACACATGACTTATAAGACAATAATAAAAACAATACAGATCTTAAAATATTTTAGTAATTAAAACTGCCACTTTGGCACGCATTATGATTCAAACTCAAGTAAGACATGTTGTAATTACCTGCATTAGAGTTAACCTTGTCCAAATGAAGGATACGCATCCATTTGGGAATATCAAGATTGAGGTGTACACCAGTAATATCCTACACTTGAAAATTGAAATTTAGCAAAAATTTGAGTAAATTGATTCGTTGGCTTTAAATTGTACATATCCAGGCTACAAATACCCAGAATGCATCAAAATAATCGGTATATGGTCTAATCTAGTTCAAATAAACAACAAATTTCTACTTACCCACAGCTTCTGGAAACTTCCAATTATCTGCTTTGTGTGTCTCCAAATGAATGAGATTCGCCTATACCACTTTTTACCAAAATGTATAATGGCCGCCTTTAGTGTCTCTTTGGCTGATAAGGTAAAACTACTCCGTGGCTCCTCTTTATCAGTTTTGATGGCGGCATCTTCAACCACTGGCCTGGGATTTTGGTTGCTTGTAGAGGTCTCAGCTTGATGTTCAAGAAATTCACTGTCAGTCTTCCAAAACTTGAATGCCAAATTTCCTTTCCTAGCACCTGAACCAATCCAGTTCCACAAAAAATTGGAACCCAAAAGTGTCGATTCATCTTGATTGACTTCAGAAACCTCTGTGCTATCTTTTACAGCTTCTATTTCAGGAAGATCTATTATGTTCGACTCAGAATCATTTTGTGACCACAAACCGGCACTGGTTATCTACAATAATGGTTTGAAACTATGTCATACATGCAGCAAACAACCAACGGAGCATAAACAAAAGATCTGACGATAAACCCTAAATTTCTAGTTTCATGGTATATATTATCTATTCAGGCAGTTTGATTAGTGGAAAAACTGTAAGAGAATAAAAAGTAGAATGTACATTAAAGAACTGCATACAATATCTACCTTAATCTGAATAAGTTGCGCTTCTAATGTCAGAACTTCGGATAGCTCACCTGAACACCCAGGCTTCACATAGAGAAACATGAATCATCAAACCAGAGAAAAATTTGAAGAAAAACAATTGAAGTTGTTTCGACAAATTCAAGCAGAAAACAATGAATAATTTTGAAGTAGACTAGTACTTACTATCTTAATTATTAGGTTACCAAACACAAACCCTAGACAATAATTAATTCAAATGTGATACTCTTTGATATATGTACAAATGTGTAGTACGTAATAATTCACTACTTTATCGAATATATGGTACCTGGGAAGTATACTTGGTTGAAATGCTATTTGAGTGTGTCATACACTTTAAACGATTAATTGGTTTGCTTAATAACTGTTTTAAATTACATAACAAAGGTATTTAATTTAATTCATGACATACAAAACATTATAATTTATAAACACTATAAATTGTTAATTGCTAAATATGGTCCTATAAAGCTCCCACCATAACAAACTTCTAAGGAAGAGCTAGACCTAATGTGACCCTACTCTAAGAAACCATACATTTGCAGAGGCTAATTCCACTACTCGAACAAATGACTTCTTAGTTTTATGAAACCCACCTTGCGCTCAGACCCCTCTTCTGTTAAATAAAATATAATTCTTAATTTTTGTCATACAGACTTTTCTTCTGATTTTAGAAAGAAAGAAAAACGTGACACGAGCTTTTTCTACCAATAATTCATTATTTACTGCTTTCTATTTCACAGTGAACGTAAGAAACATAATAACCAATCGGCACACGCATAACATTGTTGTGAGGTCAATCAAAGAAGCAAAATATCGAGTCATGATATCAGCTATTTGTGAGCTCATATGCCTCAAATGTTACCTCAAAAGCTAGATTTGGGGAGGTTGCATTAAGATAATCAACTGTAGTCTGCTGAAAAAACCCTAATATTCTCTATCACATACTGAATGTTTTGCAGCAAAAGCATCACCAAAATATTAAGTAGAGAAACACAACATTCCGCCAACTATCTGTGAATTTCTTATCAACCACCAAACAAGTCATTCCCAACTCATACTAGTACTAAACTACACATCGAGTTTTTAGAAACTCTCACTAATTGCAATAAGCATAAAAAAAAACCTAATATTCTCTAATCACATACTCATTGTTACGTTCCGTAGCAAAAGCAAGCAAAGTCACAACATTCTACAGTTTTACCATCTACCTATAATTTACTTATCCACTACAAAACAAGCCAAACTCAACTCTATCTACTCATCAACTCAACAAAAACCTCTGTAACACCGACACCTCTAGAAAAAAGTATATCTGTGTCTGTGTCTGACACACACTTGTAATTACATTTAATTTATTTGTTTTTTTAAATTATTACCAGTGTCAATGCGTCAGTATCAGTGTTTCCGGTATCAGATATTTGTAACCTAGTTCAAATTCCAAAAGCAATAAAATAACAGTTTAATTGTTTCAATTCTTCCCTTCACCTATCACAGTTCAAGTAGTTACATTCAAAATCAATCAGTAAAGTAATCGAATAATTCACTACTAAAAAAAGTCGAAAATCTATCAAAAATCAAGAAACCCTAACAGAGAGTTATGAGTTGAAATTGAGGTAACGAAAATGCGAAAAAGGAAACCTGTTGAACGTAATTGGCGTGCATAACAACGAGAATACAGAAGAAAGTGATGGCTATGAAAAGATATAAATACTCCAAAGTCACTCTCACTTTGGGAGTTAGCATCTGCGAGAATCTCTCTTGAACGCGAATGAACGTCTGTTCTGGATCCATCGGAACAACAGATTCAAAATTATTTACTCCAGAAAGAGATGGAAAATTAAAGGCTTTGTTTCCAGTGAGTGGTGTTGATAACGATCATCGTCTTTGGGTTTTTTTTTTTTTTGGTGTTCGCGTTTAAAATGAGATTTTAGTTTTAAATTGTTTTTTATTTTAAATGGCTTTTTGGTTGTTTTTTTTTTCTTTCTAAAATTCCCTCGAAATCGATTATTTTTCAATCCACCCCATGGTTATCTTACACACCACGCAAAATTCTAATTTTGCCCCCAGTTTTCGTAGTTTGAACCAAAATGATCACTCCCCTCATTGTTTTATTTCTTCAAACTTTTCATACTCCACACCCTAAAAACCCTACATCATCAATACTCTATTTCACTCCAACACTCAAACTTTTTTTTTGGTGCAACAAATAAAAGGGAGCAAGAAGAGTCTGAATTTTAGGTAAATAATCACTTTCAACCACTATATTGTTCACATTGTCAACAATGTTTTCTGCAAAAAAGTTACGTAGCTTCCGTAGATCCATCTACGGAAGGTGTTAAAGATGAACACTTTCGTAGATGCATCTACGGAATAGTCCATACAGTTTTTTTCCATCATTTTGTAATTCTGTGTGATTTTGACGAAATAGGTATGGTGCACCCCGATAATATTTCAAGAGAATTAGCTACTTTAGTTGATGTTTGTACGAGTATCGATGGGGTAGTCGCAAATGTGGTAGATGTTGGAGGTGACTTTCGTAGCAAGCAAGACTTTGATGATCGTGAAAGCATTCTAACATAAATTTGTAGGAACGCGACTAACCTTGGTTTTGGTGAGGTGATAAGAACATCGGATAATGGTACGGCAAGAAGAAACCTGTTTGTAACAATATTTTACAAAAGAAGCGGGAAATACCATCTTCCTCTAAAGAATTTTAAAAGAGACGACACGGGTACTAGAAAATGTGAGTGTCCATTTAAAATTTGTTGTTACATGTTGGCTAGCACGAAGTGGAGATTCTCTGTTGTTTGTGGTTTGCATAACCATGATTTGTGCGCAAAATTACAAGGTCATCCTATTGCATGTCGGCTCAATTCGGTTGAGAAAGCATTTATTAAAGACATGTCCTTGATTTTTGTCCAACCGATGAATATACTTGCCACATTGAAAAGGAAGGAACCCGACAACATATCAAATATAAGACAAGTGTATAATCAATGGTACCGCAATAAAAAGGCGAGTAGGGGAGATAGGAGCGAGATGCAACATTTGTTGAAAATGTTGGATGATAACAAATACGTGGTGCGGTACAGAAATTGCGATGACGAGGTTACACTCTGAGATATTTTTTGGACTCATCCGAATTCCATAAAGTTGTTCAACATTTTCTCGACAGTGCTTGATCAGTGCATCTTGATGCACATTCTCCTATACTTTTACTTAGGCATTTCTTTACTTTATTTTGGTTATTCTTATGTTTTGTTATGTTTTTATATTTTACTTTATTTTTGCCTTTAATTGATTTTCGTACTTAATTTTCAGCTTCAGCAACTTTCGCGGAAACGATCATAACTGGAGTTTCAGGAATTCAATTGAGGCGTTCTAATAATAGCCGGAAAGCTAAGAGAGAGAGCTACGACTTTTGTGTTGGAGTCAAAGTCAAATTCGAAGCCTATATTTCCAGATTTGCGTTTGAAGCTGCAGCACTAGTTTATTTTAAGTTTTGGATCATTAGTAGTGGGTCTGGGTTTTGTAATTTGACCCGGTTGGGTCATAAACGGTTTTGGCTGATTCTTTCTAGGTACCTAGGTCTAGCCGCGGTACTGTTCACGTAATTTTGACTATTCACAAAACAATTTTGAAGCTTGTACGAATGGCTATAGAGAACTAATCGCTTTTGGTTAATCTTCCGTATTCAGGTTCCAAAACTATGAGATTAATATAATTTTGCATTATAACTCCAATTCCTTCAATTCTACTTTGTGTTTATCATTTGCTTAATCTGATTATTCATAGAGTAGATTGTTTGGTTCGATTAATTTTGGTTCCCAAATTTCTATGCGCATTTTATTGTATGCTTAATCGTTAATCCGCCTTTTGCTTAACCGAATGCTTAATTCGACAAACGGGAAATATAATTCTTATAAAATTGTTGCACTTGTCAATTGATTTTGTGATCGAACAGGAATGGAATCCTCTTAGGGTAGTGAAATTATAATAATCGATGATTGGTAGGAATCGAATCAGTGGATTGACTTATTTCATAATCACTTATTTCATAACAGCTTATTTCATAATCATTTTTTTCTAAATCGAACCTGAACCAAACCCCCCTTAATTCGATTTACCTTCGGTTAGTAATAACTAAGAATCCTTGCGATACGATACTCGAGTTGTCGTTACTGTTAACTACAGTTTTCAAAAATACTCGTTTTTGATTCATGCACGACAGCGGATCAGTGCTCCTTCTCGATTCTACCTAAAAGACCAACAAGTATTGACTCCCATTATTCGAGATGGTCGGTGTTACATCCACCGAGAAGACATTTGTCGTTGGTTTTGATTTATCACATCTACACGGAAACACAATTCTTATCTAGACAAGCACCAAGAAGGGGGAAATCGATACCAAAATAATCAGGGAAGTTTCAAACTTACCGAATATGATTCGACGATCCTCGTGAAAGTGGGAAATGGAACGTCAATTAAATGCTTTAAATGTTTCCTTTTGGCCTCAGTCGATGAGGCTCCACCTCCAAGATAACCTAAGCTGTTAACAAAGCCTACCATCATTTTCTTTTGATACGAATCCTTATCAGAAAAATATTCTTTATAAACACATGTATCATTCTCTATGAGAAAATGGCTCGCCGTCCATCAATGAGGAAACAATGGCTTAGATTTTCTCCTTACTCCTGGCTCAGCCCTGCAAATGATCTCATGAACCAGGGGATGGAAGGGAGTAACCATGAAGATCCAGCCAGCAAAGGGTGACAACTTACAAAAGTCTTCAAAGAAATATATATATATATATATATATATATATATATATATATATATATATATATATATATATATATATATATCATCGTCACCAAAAAAACATACTCTCGTTCCCTCGGTCGGGCTGAGGTACTGAGGTGGCAGCGTAAAAGACATAAAAAATAAAGTAGTAGAAGGTTTCCCATTCAGATACTCACACCAGCATTAGTAAATATTAAAAGTGGCAATGACTGAAATTTGTGTTTTGAATTTATACTTGCGGAAATAATTTTTCTTTAATATTTGCTTAAATAGTTAATGCTACTGAAATCCAAAATAAAGTGAATTAATGATCTTTTTCTAAACATTATAATTTATAATATAAAAAATTGTCATAATCAAACTATATATAATAGATTTTAAAGTACACTTGTTTTTTTGGTTGATTTATAAATATCAACAAATTATTTACATTAATGTATAAATATAAACAAATACATTTATCAACAATACAAATTATTTACATTAATGTATAAATATAAACAAATGCATTTATCAATTATTTTCATTCATTTAACCCAATTAACATTTACCAATTGAGTTACCTTACCATGAAATAAATTTGGTTTTTCTTTACCCTAATATTCTGCAAGTATATAAAGGAGACTTCTTTGGTAATGTTAGAAATGATTTTCCTTAATACCCTCAAGATAGATGTGGATGTGTGGAAGATAAATTTTTCCTTGAATCATGGGGAAGATACTTTCTCATCTTTGACTAATATCTTCATATCGTTATTCCTTGAAGACCTAATATGATACATTTATAATACAAAATGGGCCGTAGATACCAGTTCTCAGAGAGACCCAAGCCTAATTGGGTCATCAAACCTAACCATGTGACCAAGCGCATTTCAAGTGACTAGGCTAGTTTCGAGCACTTGACAATATCATTACGCTTAGTCCAGATGACATTATTGTGGAACGTCCCTTTTTATATCCAATAAAATTATCGCAGTCCAATAATTTATTTAAATAGTCAATATCAATTCAAAATAGTCAAATAAATAGAATCATATTATACACTAAAAAATATCGATCAATGATATTCTTTTAAAATTAAATAGATCAAAATTTGAAAAAGCAATACAGTAACAAATTTGAGTAATATAATAAAAATACTTGCAAATATAAATTTCAAAAATTAAATTAGACATCATGAATTTAATTTTTTTTAATTTAAATTTGACGTAATATCAATTTTTATGAGTACACTTTATTGCATAGCATGTCGTAAATCATACAAATTATTTATTAATTATTGCAACTCTCCAAACAAAGAAATGTATGTAAGCTTGCTAGCACAATATGGATGTGTTGGAAGCACAAATACCTACAAAATAAAAAAACATATTTATACATTTATTCTAATTTGTTAAAAAAGACAAAATAAGAGATGAAGTTAAAGTAAATACCATTACTTATGCGGATACCAATTACAATGTTTCGCAAAACAATTTTCAACGCACGAATAAGCACGGTATAAACACATAAGCCTACACTTTGTTTGACACAAAACTTTTTTGAGGCTGTTTGACTCAAAATCTTGAGATGGAGGGATACATTCAACTTGTATGATAAATACTATTATCATCAAAATCATCAAAATACATTTTTTGATTTGACTCATTGCCATAACTCTTAAAATACAACTTTGTGATGGTTGATAGTTGCACAAAACTCCCTTAACAAAATGTTTGTGTTAGACCATTATTTATAGCTAACATTTTCTTTTTTATTGAATATAAGCGTTGACACTTTATTAAAAATGTTTACTATATTTTAAAGTAAATTTGATATTTCCTTAATTATTGTTCAAGATATATAGCAATATTCTCACTTTTCAATGATATTATATCACTCTTTTTTTACTAATTTATTCTATTATTTAGAATCTCTTATTTTTAATTATAAGTCTAAATTATAGTTTTGATCCTCTTATTTTGGTCCACTCACGAAATCAATTTTTTTTTTATTTTTAAACAGTTATGGTCTTCCATGGTTATTTTTCGTCAAAAAATGTTGATATATCATTTTTTATATATGTGGCATACTTTCCGAGTGATAGATAACATACAAAGCATTTTCTAGAGAACAAAAAAGACGAATAAACAAGTTGAGAAAAAAAAGATGAAGAATATGACCAGAAGAAACGAATGAAGGAAGAAATCGTCGTCGAAAATGTAATGAATAATTAAACTTTTTACGTCAAGTCAATAAAAGTATGCCACATGTAAAAAAAATACAAATCAGTATTTTTTTTAACAAAAAATAGAAATGAAAGACTAAATTTATTTAGAAAATAAATATAGAAACTAATTTCGTGAATTTGCCAAAATAAAGAATCCAAAATTAAAATTGAATTATAAATTTGAGATCCTTATCATAAAATTTATATGACCGTTTAATCGAGTGGTATTAAGGGTTGATATTTGATATAAGTCTTTTAGACTTACACCGAGTGTCAATTAATCTTAACTCTAAATATATAGAGACTAACTTATTGAATTTTTTCTATATAGAGACTATCTTATTGAATTTTTTTTATTATATTTAATATTTAAAAATTCTATAAAAAGAAAATCTTACCATAAATATTTTTTATTTTTTATAATAACAATTAGTATAAATTAAAGACTATCATTTTTCTATTTCTTATTTGAAAAATTTAAATAAATTATAAGATTTAAATTTCTAATTTGCAGACATCCAATATACGCTACAATTATCATAGTATTGTTAAAATAGTACAATTATTTAAATCGGTTGGAATTGTAGAATTTATAAAAAAAAAAAATCCTATTTTGCTAGTA